>NC_056747.1:1370712807-1370847807 GCF_019279795.1 Protopterus annectens | reverse complement strand
TTAATGTTATCTGTTTATTTTATCCCCATAACTGTTTTACTCTTACATTTCAAAGCCACGTGTTCAGTAGTTTCTTCTTTTGATTATGTAAACGTAGTCTATCACTTTTCGTTTTTATGGTATATTTCCTTTTTTACTGGTAATTTATCTATTACCAGTCTCCACAAAATGATCTTGACATTCTACTTTCTGATGACACCATTTGCTTCTTGTTTTTATTCCTTCATTTTTTCGCCTGTTAGATTTTCACTTGTTTAACATTGTAATGTTTTATCATTTCATGTTTAACATTGTAATGTTTTATCATTTCATGTTTAACATTGTAATGTTTTATCATTTCATGTTTAACATTGTAATGTTTTATCATTTCATGTCTAACATTGTAATGTTTTATCATTTCATGTCTAACATTGTAATGTTTTATCATTTCATGTCTAACATTGTAATGTTTTATCATTTCATGTTTAACATTGTAATGTTTTATCATTTCATTCTTATACAATATACTTCCTATTTTTTCTATATCATCAGTTTTTATTTTTCTCAAAAATGTATTTTTCTTGGTAACATTTTATTTCTTAGTTTATACACTCTTTTTCTTTCTCACTCTTTTTTATCATACCCAGACTTTATCATACTTACATGCATACAATTTTACTACTAATCTCTCATTTTTTTATTATCTACTTTAACACTTTATCCAAATGTAATGCAGCAGCATACAGCACTGGGTTAATTACCCCTAAACCTCATTCCTCTTTATTTACATACAACATACTTGTTTTTACTGGGTTTAATCCAGAACCCTGTATACATGAAAATATTATCTGCGACAATTCCTTTTCAAATACTGTTGGCAACATAAATACATTCGCTAAGTATGCTATTTTCCCATCAGTACTGAATTTATTAAATACTCCTTTTTTTCTGAATGATAATGTGTATATGTTCTCCAGAAAATACAGGTTTGTTTATTTCTTCTGTTGTCTCCCCCCCACACCCTATTGAATTCTAACATCTTTATTCCCAATTGTTATACCTAACACAGAAATTTTGTTCATTGTAAAATATATACTCCTATATTTACTACAGCTCCTAAACCTTTATTTTCTCTTTTTTTAAAGCCATCCCCATCACCCATAGACACTCATTTGTGCAAATGATTACTTCTTTTAACCATATTTTGTTTTTACAATTATTATAATGTCATCTGCCTATGTTAGCAGAGCTGGAATTCTTAACCCTTCAGGTATTAATATAACCACCTCTTCATTTTGTAATCTGTTTCACATACTATCACATTCATAGTTAATGCAAAGAGTATGCAACTGATTGGGCATCCCTGTCTTATAAGCCACTTTATATGTACCTCTTGACTTAACTAGCCATTTACAAGTATTTTACTTTATTATTACTGTATGTTGCCATATACAATTTCCTAACTATCTCACTTATATTATATTTTTTCATTATTACCAATACGATTTCGTGGCCAGTTATACCAAGTGCCTTATTAAGGTCTCCTATCATGATGTTCACTTTCACTTCCTCTTTTCTATTCATAATATCATCCACAATATTTCTAACTATCATTAATAAGTATTGTTTATTTTTATTTATTTATTTAACATTTGTTGACTGGGAAAGTCCGACTAGGTTCCACAGATCCTGTTTTCAGCGGAGGCCCGAGGAGAAACGCTCTAGAAGCATGTCTTTAGACAAGTCTTGACAACCCTTTATGCTATATATACTATTTTCCATATTTTCCATTTTAGTTTCAAATCTTGTTTGTATTATTATCAAAAAGATCTTATAATCATCATTATTCAATACCATTAGTCTCCATTTTTTAATTATCTTCTATACTCCTTCCTCCTACGAATTTAAGCATTCCACTACACAATTCCCTGTACATAAAACCTTCATATAACCATTCATTCAAAATCTTTATTTATTTATTTTTTTTGCCAGTCCCTTTAATTTGTATACATTTTGTAACCTATCCATCTGGTCCTGCAGACAAATCTATATTTATTTGTCCTAATAATTTATCTAGCTCATTTAAAGAAATCTCCTTCTCCAAGTCCTTATTTTCTTTTTCTGTTAACATTTTACTTTCTATGTTTTTTCATTACCTTCATTTTTTACATTAATCGTTTCTTGTTCAAATTGCACTACTGATAATGTTCTTCTGCTTTCTTTCTAGTTCTTCTTTTATGATTTTTATTTCTCTCATTAAACTACCATCCTCCTTTACTGATCTGCTGAAGTAACTCAGTACTTATTCTGTTTTTCTTTCTAAAAAAATCTTTGCTTATATAACAATTCTTGCATTTTTTCTTGGTTGCTTTCATATAATTATTTTTTTTCCTGTCAAAGTACAGTTATCATTATGTTCTAAATCTTCCAATACATCACTATATGTCATTTTATATTTTCTTTCTGAACTTTTCTCACATCATATTCCCCCTGCAAAAAATATTTTTATATTTTTCTTTAAATATGATCCACTACTCAGACCTTCTTCTTTCACCTGTTCTGAGTTAGGGGTCGCCACAGCAGATCGCCTGTCTGCTCATGATTGGCAGTGGAGGTTTACGGTGTCGAATTGCCAGCCCAGCACCCCAGCCTTCCACAGAAGGCACACGCATGCATGCACTCATGCCTAGGGCCAATTTACAGTGTCCAATTCACCCTGACCATGTTTTTGGTATGTGGGAGGAAACTGGACCACCCATAGGAAACTCACACAACCACAGGGAGGACATACAGAGTCCACACAGAAGCACCCCAGCCAAGGATCGAACCAGAGAACCTCTTGCTGTGAGGCGGCATCGCTAACTGCTGCACCACCGCAGCTGCCCATCATCCACTACTCAGACCAATTTTTACAAAATGTTCTTATAGTAATATGATCTTTCTATAACTGTGTTACTAATGTCTTTCCTTCTACATCCCATGCTTTCTCATTTCTCCTTTTTATTCCTTTGACCATTTTATCTATTTCTTGTTTTTCTTTACCTCTAGCCATATTGCAAGATAATTAGAAATTCCTGTTCCAACTACCTCCCCTTCCCCTATACGTATACCTTCTGATACTATAAAATAATCTGTTTCAGTTCCATACATACCCCCCTTTCTAAGTCTGCAATTTTTTGCCCAAAGTTTTAACTTATCACATTTTATAAAACATTTTTCTTATATCATTTCCTTTCTTTTTACAGTTGCCTCTTAAATCACAATTAAAGTCTCCTGTTATCATAATATTCACATTTATTACTACATAGTCTAAAATGTGATGAAATAGCCTTTCCATTTATTTACAAGTAGTATAAGCATATAATGTTATAATTCTATGTACTTGCTGTTTCCATTTTAAATCTACAATGGGAAATCTTCAGATTTTTGCTGAGGTTACACCTAATATGTTTCCTATAGTTTTACGGAATACAGCTATGCCAGAACACCTTTTGTATCCCAAATTCCAGATTGTCTTTCCTCCCCATAGTTTCTCTGTAATCTTCCCAGAATTGTTAAAAATATTTTGTCTTCTAATATAATTCCATCTATATTACATGTTTTATACCACCCAAAATCCCTCTTCTGGTTACTATATTCTTAATACCAGTCACATTTACAGAAAGCACTCAAAATGTTTGTTTTTCCCTTTTCCTTAGATTCATGGTTTCATACGTTAATAACTAATTACTAGGCTAGCTTTCTTAATAGGCCATTCTAAGCCTACCCAATTTCCTTCCCAAAAGTAAGAATCAAACACTGTACCTTGTGTCTGTGAGTCAGACACCTTAACCATTATACCACCCCCCGATCATTAGCTGTATATATATCATTTTCATCCATTTCCTTGTTTTCTTTTGTATTTATCCCTTTAAATGTTCCTTTCCTGTCTTTTGCCCTTTTACCAATAGAATTATTTGTTTTCTTTTAGTACCTCCTACTTTATGCCTTCTTCATCACTTATGTCAGAACCTTCTTCTGTGTCCTCTTTATTATTTTTCTCATCTAATTTTATTTTATTTCTCCTACTTTTAACATTTCTTCTCTTTGTTCATTTTCTTCTCTTTCTTTTTCCTCCCTCTTGTTTTTATTTTTACAATCCATCCGTAAATGTCCAATTTTGTTACATTTATAACATTTCAATTCACATGTTCATATGTCCTCTCTAGCATAAACTTTTGTTATAATTTTTGTTTTCACCTGAATTTTGTATGTACTTTTTTTTACTAATCGCTGTATTTTTTTTCTGCTATTTTTTTATTGAATTACTTGTTGTACTAACCTAAATGTGGAGCTTTTCTCCCCGGGCCTCTGCTGAAAATGGAAATATATCCAGTTGGACTAGCCCGGTAAACAAATGTAAAATAAATAAAAATAAATAAATGTTTGCATATTATCCCATTTCCCACAAATATAACATTTTCTTTTGTCACAGTTACTTATTAAATGCCCTTCTTTTCCACAAAGAACATGTTTTGGGTTGTCCCCAGTATTTTATGACACCCCTGTTCCCCTCCACATTCATCATGCTTGGTATTTGTATTTTTTCTCCTTCTACTTTTAACCCAATATTACAATCCCAACCACCAGTCTATAGACCTCTTCTGTCATGAACGTTTGCAATGTCCAGTACTTCTTTAAATAAAGTTTTCAAATGTCATTTCAAAGTCTCTATTTTTGCTTCTGTTCAAAATTATAAATCATTTTCCCCTGGTTAAATGCTTTTATCACATAACGATTCCATTATCTTTTATTTATTTTTTTTCGATGCTCCAAAAAGTGTTCCATTGAAAACAGTCTCAAATATAGTGTCACAAAATGTCTCCTTGTTAATAAGGATAAATGTTCTTATCTCATGTGCTTTTACACTGAAATGGGTTATTAAATTGTCTCACACTTCATAGCTGTCCATTTCTTTGTCTTTGTTACTTTGAATCCCTGCCACGTACTTACATTTTTCGTTTTCTTCTGCCTTCATTTACTTTCCCTTTATATGTTTTCTTTTCCATCTCCCCACTATTCTTCAGCATTGTCTTTCAATGCTTCTTTTGTATTTTCTCCATGATGCTCTCCCAGGAAACATCTTCTTCATGTTTTGGCTCAATCTGCACTACCATTTCTTTCAGTAAATCATCCCACAACCCTCCAAATGGAGGGTTGTAATTATACATCCATCATTTGCTGACTTATCTCCATCAAACAAATTTCTTTGAAACATTTCCTCAGAATCCTGCACACATTCTCCGGTTTTGATGTTTGCTTTCTCCTCCATTTCTCTTTCCACTCCATCATCTCCTTTTCTCTCCATCAGCCTCGCTGTTTCTCTGGGCTGCCTCTGCATCTAGAAGAAAAAGGAGGTGCTCCTGCAAAACAGGTCCCACTGGCAACAATGATGAGCATGACAAGTTCCCAATCCACTGGCCCAATTTTCCCTTGTAGTATTAATACCACTTCAGGTCTCCCATGAATAGAGGTATTAGGCTAGTGGGACTAACCTGGTCAACAAAGGATAAATACATTTAAAAAAATACTTAAACAGAGATTAACTTTTTCACATGTAATTTAAGATCAGTAGACAACACTTGCATTACACAGCCTATTATGTGTAAAGCAACTACATTCCAGAAAGATTCAGCTCTACATTTCTAAGCTGTTCCCATCATGCTAAGCTGAAACTCTGTACTTTGTACAGAAACTTTGTACGGAGCTTTACTCCGTGGCATATCGCCTACTCTGAGGTGATCTCTGCCTAACATATAAAGCTATGTCAAACCCAGAGCTGTTGGACATGCTACACCTAAAGAAATCCCAATCCCTCTGAGCTACACACTCTAGGGACCTAAACCTTGTAAACACAATAAACAGGACATGCTGGAGGGATAGATTCCTGTCCCAGAGACTTCCCATACTCTGGAACAGGCTACCCATCTATGTCAAGCAAAGTTCTTCATTAGCACTCTTCAAGAAAAATCTTGATGAGTGGATGGGAAATAGGAAATACCCCCTGGGGATCACTTCTGTGTCTCTGCTCGATAATGGCACAGGAAAATACCTTTCTTGGGTGGCATAACCCAGGGAACCTTGTTGGTTAGGCTTATGTAGGCCCTTGGGCCGATAGCCTAGTACCTACCTATGAACCTATGAACATGACAAACAACCTTATGAGAAGGTCTACATTTGACAAATTTCCTTCAAATAATCAACAAGACGTCCATGATGTTTCCATTTTGAAAATAATCTTCTCCTTGACTGCCACAACTACACCATAGTTTGCATTATCAGTCTTTAGAAAACTATGCCTTCAAGAAGAGCCATTTTGTTCTGTCTTTTGTACATGAGGCTGTAAGCATTGCAGGGCAGCAAATGATTAATGCACCCATAGAATTATTCTAAGCGCACAACCTTGTGTTGTTGTGGTGCTATTTTTTATGTCATAGAGCTTAGTCAGCTGTGTGTTCCACGCCTGTCCAGATATCATAATATGCACATCCACTGCTTTAGTCACAGTGACATACACTTAACCATATTCTCAAAATGAATTTTCCTTTAATTCTATTTCTTATGGGGGCATGGTGGCTCCATCTTTATCCAAATCCACCTTTAGAACCTACAAAGCAGAGCCTAACATAATCACCAACCCTTCTTACAAACAGTATTAATGGAAAATAAAATCTGCACATGTTCCTTTTTACTGTGCATTTGAAATTCTTTGACACTAACTGCACATTTCAGGTGTACAGAGGTAATAATGTTTCACATTAATAGTCAAGCATCTCACATAACAATCTTATTCATGTCAGAGTTAACGTGGGAAGGAGGAAAAGTGACATTAAGGTCTATATCATATCATCGAATGTTAAAAATATTCAATGCTCTGAAGAAATAAGGCCAAGATCATTAAGGTCTATATCATATCATCGAATGTTAAAAATATTCAACGCTCTGAAGAAATAAGGCCAAGATCATTAAGGTCTATATCATATCATCGAATGTTAAAAATATTCAACCCTCTAAAGAAATAAGGCCAAGATCATTAAGGTCTATATCATATCATTGAATGTTAAAAATATTCAACGCTCTAAAGAAATAAGACGAAGATCATTAAGGTCTATATCATATCATCGAATGTTAAAAATATTCAACGTTCTAAAGAAATAAGGCCAAGATCATTAAGGTCTATATCATATCATCGAATGTTAAAAATATTCAACGCTCTAAAGAAATAAGGCCAAGATCATTAAGGTCTATATCATATCATCGAATGTTAAAAATATTCAACGCTCTAAAGAAATAAGGCCAAGATCATTAAGGTCTATATCATATCATCGAATGTTAAAAATATTCAACGCTCTAAAGAAATAAGGCCAAGATCATTAAGGTCTATATCATATCATCGAATGTTAAAAATATTCAACGCTCTAAAGAAATAAGGCCAAGATCATTAAGGTCTATATGATATCATCAAATGTTAAAAATATTCAACGCTCTAAAGAAATAAGGCCAAGATCATTAAGGTCTATATCATATCATCGAATGTTAAAAATATTCAACGCTCTAAAGAAATAAGGCCAAGATCATTAAGGTCTATATCATATCATCGAATGTTAAAAATATTCAACGCTCTAAAGAAATAAGGCCAAGATCATTAAGGTCTATATCATATCATCGAATGTTAAAAATATTCAATGCTCTAAAGAAATAAGGCCAAGATCATTAAGGTCTATATCATATCATCGAATGTTAAAAATATTCAACGCTCTAAATAAATAAGGCCAAGATGTACTGACTTCCCACAACCACAGATATGTTGTTTTGTTGAAAATGTAAGATTGTAATCTGTTACTTGTTTGATGTAATTTTCATCCCTTCACCTTTTAACTACCCTATCTTCCTAACATTTAACTGCCCCAGAAGATGTGACCATTCAGCAGAGTCTTCTCTTAAAAATCACATGCAAAGATTATTTAGTGATATACCACAAGTCTAAATGTGTTCACTCTTCTCTGGGAGAAAAAAGTGCTCTGAGGTCTTCCTAAAAATAAACTTTAAAAGCTCACATGGGGCACGGAAATCTACTATGAATACCTGCTGATATCCTGGTTCAACTCTCATTTCCAAGTGGGAGACATTGACATAACTGTATGATAAGCCCTAATTAGTGTTAACTAGTAAACAATTGTAAAGTGATCAATAAAATGACAAACTACCTGCTTTACACTTGTTTGTTAATCTGTGTTTTTTTGGGGGGTGGGGGTAACTATAACCAGGGAAAAACACTAAGTACTTCTGACCATTCACATAAACAATTGATAGTTTTCATGAACCCCCCCCCCCAATGGAATAGCCAATATGGGTATGATCCTAAGATACACATCATTGGCACCAGTAATGGGAAGGTAGGAACTAGGGTCTACTGATCTCCTATGGTCTGCGGATCTCCTCCACTGCCTCAATAAATACTGGCAAACAGCATTATTGGTAAAAAACAACACGCAAATATAATGAAGTATACATATCTATTAAACAATTACATAAATAACCAAGTCAAATTTGGCCTTAACATCATCATCAGCTCCATTTTGTCAAGGTGTTGTTTCAACTGTCATGGTCTCTCTCTTGATTCATTGTCACTCTCCGACCTTCTTTGACAGTCATGCCTGACTATCACACGTCTTCTCAAAGACAATCCACCTCTTTGCTGGATGGACTCATTGTCTCTTGCCTTCTTCCTGTCTATCCCAAATCTTCTTCATCAGATTGTCTTCTGCTTTTCTGCAAATGTGCTCAGAAATCAGTAATCTGCTCTCTTTGACCTTCTCTGCAATTGGAGCTTCTTTGACTTCTGCTGTGATGTCCTCACATCTGCATCTGTCCCACAGTGTGCATCATAGCACCGTATCATAGGTTCATAGCTTGGTACTAGGCTATCGGCCCTAGGGCCTATACAAGCCTCGCCATAACAATTCCCTGGATATTTCTTCTCACAATATTTACTTCCCTGGACCCCTGTCTAGCAGGGCGACTGACGTGATCCCTGGGGTGAATTTCCTATCTCCCATCCAATCGTCAAGGTTCCTTTTGAAGAGGTCCAAAGAGGTGCTCTGCTTGACATGTATGGGCAGTCTATTTCAGAGTATGGGGAGTCTCTGGGTCAGGAACCTATCCCTCCAGCACGTTTTGTTCATTGTGATGACAAGGTTTAGATCCCTGGAGCATGTGGCTCTGAGGGATTGGGATTTCTTTAGGTGGAGCATGTCCAACAGCTCAGGGTTTGACATGGCCATGTATGTTAAGCAGAGATTGCCTCTGAGTAGATGATATGCCACAGAGTATAGCTGTTTTTTTTTTAGACAGTCAGCGTAGGGCATCTGCTTTAGGCCTGTGATTCTTTTAGTGAGGTATTTCTGCAGCCTTTCCAGCTGTTGCAGATGTCTTGTGAGGTACATACCAAATGAAGGGTTGTACTTTACAATGAGTCTAATGAGGTATGAGTACAGTGGGACAATGACCTCCTTTTTTTCTGGATGAAAAGCCCATAGTGATGAGGTGTGCCACATAGAAGAATTTCCTGCTATTGTGACGATGTGGTTATCGAAGTTGAGACCACTGTCCACCTGTGTCCCTAAGTCTCTCATCACACGTTTGGTGTTTAGTGTACTGCCACCAATGTGGTAGTTCATGGGTACATGGTTTTTCCCAAAGGGGATAACTATACATTTTGTGGCATTAAGCTTGAGCCCATGGCTCTGGCACCAAGCATCTGTTTCTGTAAGGCCCTTTTGTAGAATATTCACATCATTTGGGGATGCAGTAATGACTCCCAGTTTGCAGTCATCTGTGAACTTTGTTAGCTAGAGTCCCTTAGTGTTGGCCTGTACTTCAGAGAAGTATATTCCAAACAAGAGTGGTCCCAGGACTGAACCCTGAGGTACTCCACTTGTCACTTGTCTGGAGATGGATTTGGAGTCGGCTACTTTTACAGTATGGGTTCTGTCAGTAAGCCAGTTGGCAGCCCATCGGGTGACGTAGGGATTTATGCCCAGCTTAGTAAGTTTATCTATGATTCCAGAGTGGGGGATGGTGTCAAAGGCCTTGGCAAGGTCCAGATAGGCTGCGTGGACCGCCTTACCCTCGTCCACAGCTCTGGAGACTGATTCAAAGAAGTAAATCAGGTTCAGGAGACAAAATCGGAACTTCACGAACCCAAACTGGGTGGGGTCCAGTGTTTGAAGGTCGCCAGTGTCTTTGTTTATAAGTTCCATGATAATACATTCCACGGCCTTGCAGATCAGGCTCATCAGACTGATGGGGCTGTAGTTCCCAGGATCCAAGGTGGATCCCCCCTTGTGGAGTGAGATAACTGTAACTGTGTGCCACTCAGTGGGCACGATGCCTGAGGTGAGGCTATGATTAAACATGACACTTAGGTGAGGTGCCAGTTCATTTTGTAGTTCATGTAGTACACAGCCCGGGATGTCATCTGGTCCCATGGATGCTGTATTCTTAGCTTTGGAGAGTGAGGTTTCTACCTGTGTAGCCGTGATTACCAGAATTTGGCAATTTTTTGGTATTGAGATGGGCCCTTTAGGGGGGTGAAGTTGGCACTAAATCGATCTGCCAGGATATTGGCAATATCTTTGGGCTCAGTATATTTAATGCCATTCTGTTGTAGCTCACAGCATATTTGAGCATTGGCATTTAGATTCTTGACATAACTATAGAATGCCTTGTGGTTGTCTTTGGAATCTTTGGCAATTTTATTTTCATAACTAGCTTTGGAGGATTTTATGAGGGATCTCAGGTTCTTAATGAGGCTGGTAAGGGAGTTTTTTGCATCCTGGGATTTTCCTCTTTTCTGCAACAGTTTCTTTATTCTGTTGTATAGTTTGTTTATGGCAGGGAACCACCAGATTGCCTTCCTTTTTTTGTAGGAGAGCGTCTTGGTTCTATTTGGGATGGCACGATTCATGCACGAATGGATGTGCCCGTACAGTGCCTTAGTGTAGGATAAAGCAGTCAAACTTTCAGGCACTTTATCTCCAATAACTCTAGATTGCTTAACTAGGATTACCACCTGTCACTCTTTTTGCAAGACTGTTCTTATTTGGGCAAATGTGTCTGGTGAAAAAAATGAAAAATGACAAATGCCCTGAGATTTTAGGACAATCAATATTTCCTAAGTTTTCTTTTACAGTTGCATGAGACTCTTAAATATTATGTGGAATAGCATAAATAGCTCAAATACTAAAAATAATCGTGAAGCTCATCCCTTTGCACTAGCTGTGGGTCTGGATTGCCTTGCAAAGTCTCATGTTTCTACAAAAAATGGCCCATGTTGGGCATTTGGAAAGCTGACAATCCTATATTTGTTTATCTGTGTACATATATATCTTTGTATATATGTAGATGATAAACATGTAGGCTTGTGGGTTGCATGAGTTCCTCTTTATACTGGACACTGCCTATTTGGGCAGCTATATCTAGGAAAAAAAAGCTTTTATAAACTCAGAAAGTTGCCAGAATAACATGATTATTCTGTAAAACGTGCAGCCTGAGACTCAAATGTATACCCTTATTTGGTGATTTAAGTCCTCATTGATTTGCCTGAAAACCACAAATTTTACTAGGTTTGTTACGGTTTGTCCTGTAAAAGCTCAAGTTTCTGTACAAAATGTTCCCACTTTAGGCATGCAAAAAGGTGACTTAAGTTTTTTGAATTGATTTTTCAGAAAATGCTGACCAACAGCATCTAAGTGTGAGTTAAGTTAAATCCCATTTCCCTGGTGTAGAGTAACAGAAGCAAACACGTATGAAATATTTATAAAATCTCAGGACTGTTGTCGGTTTCTAGTTTTTTCCCTGCAGGACAGAACTATGCAAAGATGGACAGGTGGCATAGCTCTCAACCTTCCATGCCCAAAATGAGGAACACTAGCCCTCATAATGCGGAACAAATGGGCAAAATGTGGAACACATACTAATGGCTTACTAACAGCTTCAACTAGGAAGGTCATAGGATGGTAAAAATATGCTGGTTTTACTTATAAAGAAGATATTTTAATGAATTGATATGATTCATTTCTATTTACAATGGATTTCACTTAAAAATTCCTAACACTGAATGTGCGACAGACTCTTTCAATGTGGAACTTCGAGGAACAAGAACTTTTTAAGACCCCAATGAGGTACGTTCCTCGTAATGAGGTACACTTGAGAGGTATAACTCTTTGCAGGATTTATAAAGTCTGTAACTAGACTGCATGGCACGCTCCTCAGCCTCACGTGCAATAAGCAGCAGCACGCCTTTCGAGCAGGAGGTACTTCACGCGGATTACTCCAGCTGTATGTAAGGAGTTTGTTTACTTGACCGCGGCAAACACGTATCAAAGGCGTGTCGCCCAAAACGTAAGAGAAGGTAGGCGGGGCTAGAATCACTATGTAGTTCCCGAGGAGTAGAAGTGCTGGAATCGATTAGACTACAACTCCCGCAATGCTCTGCGCCTAAGAAATCCTCCCCTTATAATTAACTTGTTTCAGTTTGTTGTATAGATCCCAGTTTTGACAACTAAAGTTTAGTGGCAGTCTACTGCGGGAGCTGGATTACTGTGGACTGGATCAGGTTCTGGTACACTAGCGTGGATGGGAAGCTAATCCCCTTTCTGTAAGTATTACTTTTTGTTGGAGATAAGGGATTAACCAGAACCGTTCCGGGACAATGTGAACCCGTCCTGGCGGTACCGGTGCTGCTTTTGCCTTCTTTGTACCCGCCTGAGGTCGGTGCATCGGGTTTGGGTTTTACCTCTGTGCCTGTATAGGTGTAGAATAGATTTACAGGCACTTTTGTTTTCTCTCATGGTGTGACACTGCATTTGTTGCGATTCCGGGAACCTGCCTGAACATGGCAGTTTCACTTTCGAGGTGACTGGCTGCATTTGTTTTTGTCCCGCAGGTGCTGCCCACTGTATGCGGAACCGACAGCTGATCGGATCGAGGTGAGGGAGCAGCGCGCGCCTGTTACTCCGGTTACATGTTGTAGGTGAGGAGAACCCCTGGGTTAATGCACCACCGGGGCTCCGGGCGACACTGGGGGTGTCTCTAGCTCTGTCTGCGGGAAGTGGCTTTGTTCTGCGTTCCTCACTCATGTAAAATTCGAAAAGTTCCACTTCTTCTCTCCATCCTTGTGCCCTAACAAAACGCTGGTGTGCGTGCGACTGCTAAGCAGGATGATAATGTTTTCCAAGGAACTGTAGTGCCATCATTCACAAATTATCGTTTGTCTTACATTTCTAAAATAACATTCTTATTAACAGTTTATGTGTAAGCAGCCACTGTTGCTGAAATCAACAAATATTGTGTTATCAGGGCTTTAGTTTTATCTGACAAACACGCACGTACACGTATAATTAATATCAATATATACGTATGTGTGCGTCTTGTGTACATATGTGTGTGTATGTGTATAGCTGCACTAACTCCTGTATAGTCCGTGGTTGCTATTGTTTTATGCCTTGTTTATGATCACTTTGTGTGTTGTCTTTTGGCTTTTCCCGGTTAGGCGTCTGCACAGCGGAACTCCGGTCCGCTAATGATTAGCAGCAGATTTTTACGTGCCGAGTTGCCGGCCCTGACGCACAACCTTCAACGAAGGCACGCCCATTCACGCATGTCTCCACACGGAAGACGCTCTAACTAAGAATCGAACAGAACAGCGTCTTACTGTGAGGCGACAACGCTACCGCAGCACCACCACCGCAGTCTGCTTTCCTAATTTTGAGTTGTTTGTTGTGTTTTCACTTTTGCATTATGTTCTGCGGCTATGTGCCAGTTTTAAAGAAGTGTTTCATTATTTATTTCTTTAACATTTGATTACTGGGAAAGCCAGGAACTTTTACTAGGGGCTTTGGGAGAAAATCTCCAAAGTATTACAAAATATTTTAAGAACACTAACAGTCTTCAAAACTAGTAAAAAAAAAAAAAAAAAAACAGCTACAGTTGAAATTGTCGTGCTGAAAAAGACATAATATGAAAACATTGGTTAATAGCCTAGTACCAACCTATGAACCTATCGGCCCTAGGGCCTGTACAAGCCTAGCCATAACAATTCCCTGGATATTTCTTCCCACAATATTTACTTCTCTGGACTCCTGTCTAGCAGGGTGACTGGCATGATCCCCGGGGTGAATTTTCTATCTCCCATCCAATCATCAAGGTTCCTTTTGAAGAGGGCTAATGAGGCACTCTGGTTGACATGTATGGGCAGTCTATTCCAGAGTATGGGGAGTCTGTGAGTCAGGAACCTATCCCTCCAACATGTTTTGTTAATTGTGATGGCAAGGTTTAGATCCCTGGAACGTGTGGCTCTGAGGGATTGGGATTTCTTTAAGTGGAGCATGTCCAACAGCTCAGGGTTTGACATGACCTTGTATGTCAAGCAGAGATCGCCTCTGAGTAGACAATATGCCACAGAGTATAGCTGGAGTTTTTTTAGACGGTCAGCATATGGCATCTGCTTTAGGCCTGTGAGTCTTGTAGTGAGGTATTTCTGTGGCCTTTCCAGCGGTTGCAGATGTCTTGTGAGGTACATACCCAACGGCATTATACTCTATAGTACAGTGGGACAATGACCTCCTTTTTTCTGGATGAAAATCCCTTAGTGATGAGGTGTGCCACATAGAAGGATTTCCTGACTGTTGTAGCGATGTGGTTATGGAAAGTGAGACCACTGTCCACCTGTGTCCGTAAGTCTCTCATCACACTTTCAATGTTTAGTGTACTGCCACCTATGTGGTAATTCATGGGTACATGCTTTTTTCCAAAGTGGATAACTATACATTTCTTGGCATTAAGCTTGAGCCCATGGCTGTGGCACCAGGCATCTGTTTCTGTAAGGCACTTTTGTAGAATATCCACATCATTTGGGGATTCAATAATGGCTCCCAGTATGCAGTCATCTGTGAACTTTGTTAGCCAGAGTTCCTTAGTGTTGGCCTGTACTTCAGAGAAGTAGATGCCAAATAAGAGTGGTCCCAGGACTGAACCCTGAGGTGCTCCACTTGTCACTTGTCTGGAGCTGGATTTGGAGTCGGCTACTTTTACAGTCTGGGTTCTGTCAGTAAGCCATTTGGCAACCCATCTTGTGACATAGGGATTTATGCCCAGCTTAGTAAGTTTATCTATGATTCCAGAGTGCGGGATGGTGTCGAAGGCCTTGGCAAGGTCCAGATAGGCTGTGTGGACCGCCTTACCCTCATCCACAGCTCTGGAGACTGATTCGAAGACCCATCTTGTGACATAGGGATTTATGCCCAGCTTAGTAAGTTTGTCTCTGATTCCAGAGTGGGGGGTGGTGTTGAAGGCCTTGGCAAGGTCCAGATAGGCTGTGTGGACTGCCTTACCCTCGTCCACAGCTCTGGAGACTGATTCAAAGAAGTCAATCAGGTTCAGGAGACAAGATCAGTACTTCACAAACCCAAACTGGGTGGGGTCCAGTGTTTGAAGGTTGCCAATTTCTTTGTTTATAAGTTCCATGGTAATGCGTTTCATACCCTTGCAGATCAGGCTCGTCAGACTGGTGGGACGGTAGTTCCTGGGATCCAAGGTAGATCCTTCCTTGTGGAGTGGGATAACTGTAGCTGTGCGCCACTCAGTGGGCACGAAGCCTGAGCTGAGGCTATGATTAAACATGACACTTAGGTGAGGTGCAAGTTCATTTTGTAGTTCATGTAGTACACAGTCTGGGGTGTCATCTGGTCTCATGGATGCCGTATTCTTAGCTTTGGAGAGTGCGGTTTCTACCTGTGAGGCCGTGATTACCAGAATTTGGCAATCTTTTGGTATTGAGATGGGTCCTTTAGGGTGTGAGAGGGGGGTGAAGTTGGCACTAAATCGATTTGCCAGGATATTGGCAATATCCTTGGGATCAGTATATTTAATGCCATTCTGTTGAAGCTCAGAGCAGATCTAAGCATTGCCATTTAGATTCTTGACATAACTATAGAATGCCTTGTGGTTGTCTTTGGAATCTTTGGCAAT
The DNA here is from genome assembly GCF_019279795.1 of Protopterus annectens. NCBI lineage: Eukaryota > Metazoa > Chordata > Ceratodontiformes > Protopteridae > Protopterus > Protopterus annectens. Next base: position 1,370,831,757 of record NC_056747.1, on the reverse strand, counting down.
TTTATTTTCGTAACTAGCTTTTGATGATTTTATGAGGGATCTCAGCTTCTTACTGAGGCTGGTGAGGGAGTTTTTTGCATCCTGGGATTTTCCTCTTTTCTGCAACACTTTCTTCCATCTGTTGTATAGTTTGTTTATAGCAGGGGCCCACCAGATTGGCTTCCTTTTTTTGGAGGAGAACATCTTGGTTCTATTTGGGATGGCACGATTCATGCATGAGTGGATGTGCTCGTACAGTGCCTTGGCGTAAGATTCTGCAGTCGAACTTTCAGATCCCATCTGCATGGGTGTCATGAAGTTTGTCACTTCTGACTTCAGTAGCATGAAGTTGGCTTTGGAGAAGTTTTTTAAAGAGGTTTCCTTACTGGGGGGTGGGGGTGGGATGTGGATGTCAAGGGTGATTTGCTTATGGTCAGATCTGACCAATGAGGGGGTGACCACTGGTGTGGAGCATCTATCTCCCATGTTGGTAATGACCAGGTCTAGGATATTGGAGCCCCTGGTGGGACAATGGATTAGTTGATCCAGGGCATTGGAATTTATGAATTCCAAGAACCGTTGGGAAAAGGAGTTGGTACCCAAGTAGTTTTCCCAGTTAATGGCAGGGTAGTTGAAATCACTCAGTATTAGGGCGTTTGGTTGTATCTTAATATTTTCAAGTATGTTTAGAAAGGTGTAGTGAGAATCTTGGGGCATGGTGGGGGATTTGTAGCAAGCTACAATTTGGATTGCAGTCTTACCTAGTGTTAGTTGCACCTGGAGAATTTCAGATGCATTGTGTTGGGCAACTAGCCTGGAGGTGTGAATATCCTTGCTGAATATGGACACTCCTCCACCTTTAGTGTTTCGGTCTTGGTTTTGTGGCCAAAAAATGTGGCAAGAGTTGTAGCCTGGTATTGCAGGGGTGCTGTCTGGAGCCTTGAACCAAGTCTCAGTTACTGCACAGATATTGATGTTCTCCATTTTTAGGAGTGCCTCAAGAGAGTGCACAGATACAGATGTTCTCCATTTTTAGGAGTGTCTTGAGAGAGTGCATTTTAAGAATACAAACAAGTTATATGACAATGATTTAATAGAGAAATTAAAAGTATATTAGTATAATACAAACAGAAATTGCAATATGAAGTGAGAGAAAAACAGGCGTGTGGTATATTTAGAGAGAGAGAGAGGGTCAGTGGAGAAAAATTGATGTAAGTAAGGAAGGTGTGAAAAGGTATTTGTTCACGCTTAGGGATAATGTTTATCCTGGTGTTGAGCAACATCAGAACCAGCTTTTAGCTAGGGAGTGTTTCAGGGTGAGTTTGAAGGGTGGGAGGGTATTGACTTGATGAATGCATGTAAGGAGGTCCAGGCCTTCGCAGCACAGTACGAGTATAAACAATGCCCAGCAAATTTCATAGGCTTGTGGATAGACTGGAGTTTTTGGTTACTGGGTTGTAATGACCGACTGGGAACATAGTTCTGTAGGATGTTATTTAGTGGCAGACATGTAGATGGATTCTGGATAATTTTATAGGTGGTAAGAAGCTGTGTAGATGTTAGTTGATTGGATAGTTCTAACCAATGTAGGCTTTTTAGTGCTATACAGTGGTGGGTTCTGAACGGGGTATTTGCTGCAAATTTAGCAGCTTTGTTACAGTATTGTTCAAGTTTTGATTTTTATGATGCGTGAAGGTTAGTAAGGATGGGAGCACCATAAAGAAGTGTGGGAATGAGATAAGTAGTGGCAAGTGTAGTTTTATTTGCACCAGTCAGAAAGTGTTTGGCTCTGTAAAGCATCCCGAGTTTTTTCCTATGCAATTTTATAATTTAAGATTAACATCCACTGTCATCCCTTAATAATTTGCTATGAAAAGTGACTTCAGTTGTGTTATGAAGAGAGAGGACTTTATTTTTTTTTTCTTTTCTTGAGAGAGTGATTTGGGAAGAAAAAGCATTGTTTACTTATTTTTTTTTAAGGCTGAGCAGAAGTTGTGAGTTGCAAAGCCATGTTTCAGTTGCTACTAAAGCTTCTAGGGTAATTTTTTGGAGGTGTGTCACATTGTCAGATATGAAAAGAGTGTTGACACTGTGGAGTCATCTGTACTGTATTAGGAAGACCTGTTATGTGGATGTGTGGAGGCTGTTTGTGAGAATGTTAGAGGATATGCTCAAAGACAGAACCTTGTGGTACACAGGTGGTGACTGGTAGGTTAGGAGAGAGCATGGAGTGTCATTTTACTGACCGGATACATATTGGACAGGTAGCTTTTGAACCACAGAAGGGTGGGCTGAGAGATATCTGATGAGGATAGTTGAAGTAGAAGTTTGCTGTGGTAAACTATGTCGTAGGCTTTAGACAATACTAGTTTGCCATTATCAATAGCTTTATTGACGCTAGCTATGTAGGTTAGAACTGCAGTGTTAGTAATACAGGGAAGACAAGTTCTTCCTGCAGGAGATAGTTTAGCAATTGTTTTTGAATACATTTTCCAGGTATTTTGGAGGGACAGGAATAAGATTGCTATAGGTCTAAAGTTAGGGATGTGTGAATTTCCTACTTTTGTGTACAGGGTTAATCTGTAGTTTTCCAGAGAGAGGGAACGTGGGATTCCTGGACTGACCTATTTGTAAGGATTGGATGGTCATCAGCTGAAGTAGGGCATGGATTGAATTTGTTTGAGTAGTTTCTACAGGATGTGGGCACAGGTTTGAAGGTGAACATGGATGTGGTGATATGTGGCTGCTGGACAGGGTTAGGATTAGATGTTGGGGCATCTTTGGTTAGAGATGCCATACTGTTCATGAAATAAGAATTGGTTTGTATTGTGGTTTTGAGGGATGAGTTATTCAGAGAGAGGTTAGGGTTGAATTTATGGCTGGGATGGAAAATTTCTTTAATGACTGCCCAGAATCTTTTAGGGTTGTGTCTACTATTGTTATGAAAGTCATTATATTATAGTTTTTATGCCTTTGTTTATTTGCCTTTTAGTATGATTGTGAAGCATTCTGAAGTTTTTAAGATATTGAGGTGTTTTATACTTTTGCTATTCTTTCCATGTTTTTTCTCTATCCTGCATCAGCATTGTATTCTTTTTGGGTAGCCAAACTGCATTATTTGTTTTTAATGTCTTCCTTCTAACAGGCGCAAAACTGTTTGGGATATGCAGGACAGTTTTGTTATATTCTTTTACAGCATCATCTAAGGGAGGATTTTAAGAAGTTCCAGTTAATAGATGATAGGGGGTAATGAACATTTCTGGGTTAAACTTGCGAAGGTTGTGTGTTTTATAAACATGCTGTTTGGATGTGTGAGATGTCTGCTTTGTATTGACTGAGAAATGATCTCTGACAGTAAGGCATTATAGTGCTGTATTTTCTAGGGTCTGACACTAGGATCCAGTCTGAGAATTTGATGTCTTGCTATAATGTGTGGGGCTATTAATTAGTTGTGTGAAACCAAATGCGTTCATGCTAGATGTAGGGCAGTTGAGTTTATGTCAAACCAACTGATATTGTTATCACCTGGTAGTATTTTTTCTTGTGAAATTGTTATGGATGTCCAGTGTATGATATCTGTCATTGTAGCTATATTGTCACAGGAGGGATGTAAAGAACAGGAATACATATTTGCTTCTAATTATTTAATTTCAGGAAAGTAAGAAGCTCTGCTGAACTGAATTTTGGCATTGCTTTGTTGTAAGGGGAAATGTGATATTTGTTTCATTAATATATTTCCTTCCCAGTTTTTAGGTGTTTTTTTTTTTTTTTTTTTGTCTTTTTTCTCTGATCTTTTTTCCCCAGGCATCTGCTTGAAGGGGCTCTACCAAGTTACATTTCCCTTGAAAAACTGTTTTCTAGATTCTAAAACATTTTATATTGAGAAAATCAACAAGTTTCAGCTTCAACAAGGACATGGATATCATTTATTGAGGTTTTACACTGGTTCTTGTGCCCCCCCCAAACAAATGTGTTTATTTTTATTTTTCACCAGTTTTTACATATCTTGCATGTCTGTGAACCTGACGAGAAATATGTGCAGTTCAGCTTCTGGATTATTAATTTCTTTACGAGAAGTACAGTTATTTTCAGCAGCTGTCTTTTTCTTTTTGTAACTTGTTCTGGGTATAAGAAGTGTTTAGGAAACACACCTCCAGGTGTGCAGTAAGCAGTGTTGTGCCATTAGATGTTGGACTAGCTGAGCTACAACATTGGCATCCATGTTACAAGATCAGGTTTGGTAGCTCTGTCACACATTTTAATAGGATCGGTATTTGAACTGCATTACAAAAGGCAAACGCAATTAATTTTGTGTGTGTGTGTGTGTGTGTGTGTGTGTGTGTGTGTGTGTGTGTGTGTGTGTGTGTGTGCGTGCCACAACACAAGAAGTGGAAAGAGTGATTTATGAAGAGGATAATAAGAAAGAGGGTGGAACAGATGGACTGCGGAATATACTAGACTATATTTATTTATTTTTATATGGATTTATTTGCATTTGCTGATCAGGAAAGCCTGACTGGACACAAAGCCCCCTTACTGGCTTATGGAGAAAAACTCAAAAATTTACACTTGGAGAAACACTTCTACGTAGAAAAACAAAAAGAAAGGGATGATCATAGGCCTAGCCATATAAAAAAGTTAATATAAAAGATCATGAATACCAATTATTTGCAGGGAATTATCTGAAACAATTAACATTTTAATGTCAGAATTAGCTGTTAACATAATTTGAAAATACAGATTATTTACAAGGGAATATTAAACAATTGTGTACATAGATATAAAGTTGCTGCCTGGAAGGGATAACTAAGGTTGATGAATCGTTTAGTAATTTAGACAAGTGGATGAGAATTAAGACCGATTACATTACATAACGGGAATCCATTTACATAGTTCGTAGTTGGCAAAAAGTAGTGAAAAAGTGCTGCCTTGTTTTCATGGTGGGGAGGCAAGGCAGTTAGTTTTTTAAGGTGCAAGAGATTGAGGAATTGAGTGAAAGGAGCAGATTCCTCGAAAGTGTATCTATTTTCTGTGTAGTATGGACACAGAGAACATGCTCATCAAATGCGCTATAGATGCAACCATTTCCTGTGTAGTATGGACACAGAGAACATGCTCATCAAATGCACTATAGATGCAACCGTTTTCTGTGTAGTATGGACAGAGGGCATGCTCTCCGAATGCGCTATAGATGCAACCATTTTCTGTATAGTATGGACAGAGGGCATGCTCACCGAATGCACTGTAGATGCAACCATTTCCTGTGTAGTATGGACAGAGGGCATGCTCACTGAATGCACTGTAGATGCAACCATTTCCTGTGTAGTATGGACAGAGGGCGTGCTCACTGAATGCACTGTAGATGCAACCATTTCCTGTGTAGTATGGACAGAGGGCGTGCTCACTGAATTCACTGTAGATGCAACCATTTTCTGTGTAGTATGGACACAGAGGGCATGCTCACCGAATGCACTATAGATTCATAGGTTCATAGGTGTGTACTAGGCTAATGGCCCTGGAGCCTTTACGAGCCTAGCCCAAAAAAAATGCCCAGGCAACGTGCCACCCTATGTTTGTTCACAGTGCCCCTATCCAATAGGGCAACTGGAATGATCCCTGGAGTGAACTTTCTGTTACCCATCCACTCATCAAGATTTCTCTTGAAGAGGGACAGCGAGGTGCTCTGCTTGACATGAATAGGAAGCTTATTTCGGAGTTGAAACTGCCCTTCCAGCATGTTCTGTTAATTGTGGTAATGAGGTTATAATCCCTGGAGCATATTACGAAGTGGATGATAAGAGACTGAGAACAGCTTAAGTTTCTTGAGTCTGTCCATGTAGGACATCTGTTTAAGGCCTAGGATCATTTTTGTGAGGTACTTTTGTGGTCTCTCCAGCTGTTGTAGGTGTCTGGTCAGGTACATGCCAAACTGGGCATTATATTCGATGATTTGTCTAATCAGGGATGAGTTAGAGAGGGATGATCTCTTTCTTCCTGGATGTGAAACCTTTGGTTATAAGATGTGCCACACAGAAGGACTTTCTGACCACAGTAGCAATGTGGTGGTAGAAGATGAGGTGGCTGTCGACCTGGGTGCCCACATCTCTTATGGCCCCTTCAGTGTTCAGTGGGCTCCCATCAACGTGGTAATTTTGTAGGAACTGAGTTTTTTCCAAAGGGGATGATAACGCATTTTTTGGCATTAATCTTCACGCCATGGTTTCGACACCAGTCATTGGTCTCAGGGAAGCCCTTTTGTAGAATGTCTGCATCACTTGGGGAGTTGATAATGACTCCCAGCTTGCAGTCATCCGTGAACTTGGTCAGCCAAAGTCCTTCTGTGTTGGTCTGGACTTCTGAGAAGTAGATGCCAAATAGGAGAGGGCCCAGGACCGAGCCTTGTGGGACTCCACTCATGACTGGTCGGCAGTCTGACTTGGAATCCACAACTTTCACTCTCTGGGTCCTGTCTGTGAACCAGTTTGCAACCCATCTAGTGATGTAGGGATTGATGCCTAGTTTGGAAAGTTTATCAATGATACCCGAGTGGGGAATAATATCAAAGGCCTTGGCCAAGTTGAGGTAGGCTGTATGCACTGCCTTAACCTCATCCACTGCCTTGGTGACTGCCTTGAAGAATTAAACCAGGTTCAGCAGGCAGGATCTCCCCTAGACAAAGTCAAACTGTGTGGGGTCAAGAGTTTGGAGATTGCCTATATCTTTGTTAAGCAGGTCCATGATGATGCACTCCTTAGCTTTGCATACCAGACTCGTCAGGCTAATGGGGTGATAGTTCCCAGGGTCTGTAATTGCTCCCCCTTTATGGAGTGGAATGACTCTAGCAGTGCGCCATTCTATCAGGTCCCATGGACTCTGTAGTCTTGGCTTTGGACAATGCAGCTTTTACCTGTGCTGCAAAAATGGTGTGTACCAGACTCTCTTCTGGTATTGTGATAGGGCCCGTGGGGGGGAGGGGTAAAGTTGGCATTGAATCTGTCGGCCAGTGCAACCATTTTCTGTGTAGTATATACACAGAGGGTGTGCTCACTGAATTCACTATAGATGCAAACATTTTCTGTGTAGTATGAACAGAGGGTATGCTCACCAGATTCACTATAGGTTCATAGGCAGGTACTAGGCTATTGGCCCTAGGGCCTATATAAGCCTAGCCAAACGGTACCCTGGCTTTAGCCACCCAAGCAAATTATGCAACCATTTTCTGAGTAGTATGGACAGAGGGGGTGCTCCCCGAATGCACTATACTTGCGACCATTTTCTATGTAGTATGGACACAGTTGGTGTGCTCACCGAATGCACTATAGATGATGATGATTATAAATATCTTTTAGCGGTATCATCCAACCAGTCATTGCCAGTTCTGAGGCAACAAGATGGCTGTGATCTGACTTCATAAGAGGTAGCAGACAAGGTGTAGGATGTTGCAGGTATATATGCTTGATAGCTCTAGTGAGTAATGTAAGTTTGTTTTATACAGAGGGAATTGGCAGTTACTTTGTCAAAATGAAATGGGAGCCATTTTTTTATTGTTTTATTATTGGTTCATAGTTGAATACTAGGCTAACTGCTCTGAATGACCATTTTAAGCCTAGCAGTAACCAAAGGTCATAATCGAACACTGTCCTTTGTGTCTGTTAGGTAAAGACTTTAACTAGTAAACCCACCCGACAAGGTAAGTGGGCTATACCATGTATCCTTTTCAACATTAGGCTTGGTATACACTTAACCAGGTACCACTCCTGGGCTGAGTCTGAAAGTGGTCCAGGTACATTGGTGCTCTGCCCCTGTCAACCAATACATACATAAACAAACACTAGGAACGAGTTTGTACGTCTTACTTGTTACAGTGTAGAATGGAAATATTGTGTAGAGAACAATTTTCCTTTTCTGTCCAACAAGAAATGCTATTGGCAAAGGGATTCTTATAGGTCAGCTTGATTGCCACCAACCTGTTGTATCATCTGCCACCAACCTGTTGTATCATCTGCCACCAACCTGTTGTATCATCTGCCACCAACCTGTTGTATCATCTGCCTCCAAAAGAAACTGTATCACCATCCAAGCAATCTCCCACTCTGTGCTGGTTCAGCAGCAAACCGACCTACTCCTTGGCTCTCAACTTTTCTAGTTCTTGAAAGAAAACCCCCACCCTTCTCTTTTCTCAAGCTTACTTAGACAGTCTCCATCATACAGCCTTAGATCTCACAGCTACTCAAGTTCTCTCTCTCTTGGAAGCAGGTACAACTTAAAGAACATTTCACAGCACAAGATGCTTGTAAATGCCCTGCTTGAGGTCACGTAACATAGACTCCTTAATCTGTGACATGTACTACCTATCATTCAAGATGCTTGTAAATGCCCTGCTTGAGGTCACGTAACCTAGACTCCTTAATCTGTGACACGTACTACCTATCATTTTCACTACAGCATCCCTTCTCTAACTCCTAACATGTCACAACTCTAACTGATGTAGACATTGTACATAGTGGTTCCTGTTGACTACCTTCTTAAATCATTTTTCTATTGTATATTAACTATATCTTTGCTTTTAGTGTGCTGTTTTGTTGTATAAATTATTTTTATTTTTTTACATTTAATGTGTGTTATTCTGAGCTGAGACTGATATTGGTCCAATGGGATCAGTGCTCTACCCCAGTTAACAAATTGTATGAATAAATACATAAATAAGATGCAGTCGTCATCACTGGGTGATGGCCAGATTTCATTACATCGTCACAATATAGGTACGCTTTCTGACATGTACAGTTAATAGTGTCCAGTAACATATGTAACTATTTGTGGAAATACAGTTTGCCTTTATATATAGACAATGTTTAAAATATTTAGAAAATATGCCGGCAGGGAAACATAGTAACATACGAATGGTAAAATGGTAAGTATGTTATTTTGGTGCAGACCTGTTTGCTTCAGGTCAGGGCTGTCTATAATGTGCAGTACATGGTTATATGGTTCTTCTGAATCCGTACTATGTTTTAGTACAGTGTTCATGTTATTGGGTAGTGATTTCTGCGTTATTTCATTGCATTTATTATTGCAATTATTTTATCATTTAAGTTAGAACAGTCGTCTTGAACGTATCGTCTTTATGCATTTGTTATCCTGATTCTAACATCCACAACGTTTTGAGCAGAACACTTCAAAGTATATTGACAAATTTGTTTTTTTGCACAATGTATTTTAAAAAAAATGAGATTTGCTTTTCTAGTTTATTTCTACTAGAACCATAGCTGTAATATTTGTATGATACAGTGGATATAAAAAGTGTACACACCCCTGTTAAAATGCCAGGTTTTTGTGATTCCACCTTTAATGTGACCTATAACATATACAATTCAATTGAAAAACAAACAAATCTGTTAGGGGAAAATATAAAAAAATAGAAAACGTACAATAAGCTGGTCGCATAAGTGCGGACACCCATAAACTATTACTTTGTTGAAGCACCTTTTGATTTAATTACAGTATTCAGTCTTCTTGGGTACATACCTGCCATCAATTAAAGAGTCCCTGAATAACTCAAAATAAAGTTCATCTGTCTTAGTAGGATTTTCCTGACATTTACTCACTTGTCTGCTACAGCAAAAGCCATGGTTTGCGGAGAGCTTACAAATCATCAAAGGGATCTCATTGTTGAGAGGTATTAGAATATGTTTGAGAATCCGGCACCTCCCTCAAGCCTGTTAGTGTAGGGTCCGAGAGCTAAGCCTGTCTCAACTCTGTCAGCCTAGGTGTTACCACTCACCTCTGCCCTTGCAGTCACTCTGTCCAAACGAACAGCAGTACCCACCAGCAGCTGTGGCTCACCTTCAGGCTCACTGCTACAGGGTAGCTCCCTCCCTGAAATAATCACCTCACCAGCCTTGGCTTCAGGTGTGGGGTCTGTCTGGGTCTCCCCATGGTACCAGACCCACATGCCTGTTTCTAAGCCTGACTGTTTATAACTGCATGCACACAAGGTACTGCATTATCACAATCATTCCCTATCAAGACATCTGCAGTGATATCCTCAACACACAACCTTGCTTCCTTCCCTTTCCACCCTCCCAGTCAAGGTGAACCGTGGCCAAAGGCATTTGGAATGGGGTCCTTCTTAAAGCTCTGACTGAAGTGGACTGCACAAGCGAGTACTGCTCCTCTTTAACCACTGCAGGTTTCACAATGATTATGTCAGAGGATGTATGTCTCTTAGCAGTGGCCTGTTTTCCATCTACTAAGATTGGATATAAGCTGTGGTGATAGTTTGGTACCTCTGTTGTCTCCAGACCAGAGTGTCACCAATAGATATAAGTACTCTCAGAGGTTATAATATTCTCTGAAGGACTAGCCACAGTGAAAAGTTTAAATATATTTAATAATAAATAATTAAATAAAACATGAAAATATGGAATATCTGTTTACAATAAACACCAGAGTTTGTCACAGGAAATATTAAAAATAACGCAGGTGGACATGTTCACACAGTTACAGAAAAACAATACTTAATTAATCTCACTGTATTTTCCTGACTGATCTAAAGAATTATTATTCCCTGGTTCACTTACTAGAGCAAGGCAAGATGAAGTAGGTTAGGGGTCCATGTCAGGTTACAAAAGCAGACTGCTCTGAGACTACAGTCTCACCTATTATTAAAATATCACATTTGTCCTAGATTACAGAATGACAACACATACATCTGGCCATATGCCTCTGTTTCCCACACTACCTGCATCACTTGAAGCTGCCAGGATTTATCACGTGTTACAATACATATCTCAAGCTTTGCTAAAGTTTATTGTAGCATATGGAAGCTGTAAAACAATGTTAACACTCCTGCTCTTCCTACAGAGACTAACAAACCATACTTCTTACAGACGTTGCATCTCTGGATTCATTCCGAACTGTGAGATAGCATCTTTATGACCTAGACTCAGTAATTTAATTTCAGAACATTTTTCAAAGTTAGCTGCAGCTAAACTGTGATTAACCTCATCTCTTTCGCTATCCTTTTTTTGCAATGTATACATTTCAACAGTTACAATAATACATGTATATTTCTTCTCTGTCCAGCAGGGCCTACTGTTGATAGTTTTTCAATGCAAGCTTCTTCTTCTTTCGGCTTTTCCCGATTAGGGGTCGCCACAGCGGATCACCTGTTTCCATTTCTTCCTGTCCTCTGCATCTTGCTCTGTCACACCAACCACCTGCATGTCCTCTCTCACCACATTCATAAACCTTATCTTGGACCTTCCTCTTTTCCTCTTACCTGGCAGCTTCATCCTTAGCATCCTTTTCCCAATATACCCAGCATCCCTCCTCAGCGCATGTCCAAACCAACACAATCTCGTCTCTCTGGCTTTGTCTCCAAACTGTCCAACCTGGGCTGACCCTCTAATATACTTATTCCTAATCCTGTCTACCCTCATCACACCCAGTGCAATTCTTAACATCTTTAACTCTGCCACATCCAGCTCTGACTCCTGCCTTTTTGTCACTGCCACTGTCTCCAACCCATATAATATAGCTGGTCTCACTACCCTTTTGTAGACCTTCCCTTTCACTCTTACTGGTACTTTCTGTCACAAATCACTCCTGACACTCTTCTCCACCCACTCCACCCTGCCTGTACTATCTTCTTCACCTCTCTTCCACACTCGCCATTACTCTGAACTGTTGATCCCAAGTATTTAAATTCATCCACCTTCGCCAACTCTACTCCCTGCATCCTCACCATTCCTCTATCCTCCCTTTCATTCACACACATATATTCCATCTTAGTCTGGCTGACCTTCATTCCTTTCCTCTCTAGAGCATATCTCCACCGCTCCAGGTTCTCCTCAACTTGTTCCCTACTCTCCCTACATATCACAATGTCATCTGCAAACATCATAGTCCATGGGGACTCCTGTCTGATCTCGTCTGTCAACCTGTCCATCACCAGCGCAAGCAAACCTCACAAATACATTTTCAGCACAAGCATCTGTACAAATCAGTTTGATAGACAACTGACATATAATTATTTACACAATTCCAGCTAGTTATGCTGGTATATGTTGCACATGCACAGCCCTACGTCTCAGTATAGCTGGCAATATGTCACATCATCACACTAGGTATCATAATAATGTCACCTCTTAGAAACCAGTAAGCCAAACAACACAAAGACAAGTATATCAGTCTTTCTTTAAAAGATAAGTTTTGACAGCTATGTATCTGTCTGGTAAAGGCTTTCTGAATCTATTCCAACTTCTTTATTTGCAAAACATTTAATGCACGTAAAGGCCACACATATTCAATAGTAGGTGTTTTATTTGTTAAGTAAATCTTTACTAACACTTGACCATCTCTGCTTGAAAAACATCAAAAAACGTGCTTCATAAGACCATAACATTACCTAATAAAGTTTGTTACATTAACTTCAAAGTTAAAATTTGCATCTACCATGATAACTAGATCAATTATTATCTCAGAAGAAACACAAATCTGATTGTCTAAGGTTTAAGGATTATGACCAAAATGTGAAGTGGTATATTTTCCATTGTTAAATCTCATACTTTAGTTGAATCCATTCATATAGGTTCTCCAAGTAAGATTGCAGTGGATACCAATCACTGGTATTGGTTACTGCCCGTCCCATCTTAATATCGTTGTTGAACTTACTTAACCATACAGAGTTATATTTTGGACATTCTGACATCACTAGACCAAGTAATAGTGGCTCCAAGACTGAACCCTGAGAAAGTCCCCTGACCATCAGTCTATACTTGGAGTAGGAATTTTTAATTCTTATTCTGTAGGTTCTACCCAATAGCCATTTGGATTCCCATTTAACCACGTAGACAGAGTTATCATTTCTAAACTGTTTAATAGCTTTAGCCAGATCCAAAAACACAACTTCAGAAGCTAGTGAATTAGCCAATGAGCTATAACAATCTGCTCATAAAAACTTATCAAATGAGTTACACGTGATCTCCCCGAAAGGTGTCCATGTTGGTGTGTGTGTGTGTGTGTGTGTGTGTGTGTGTGTGTGTGTGTGTGTGTGTGTGTGTGTGCGTGTGTGTGTGTGTACATATATATATATATATATATATATATGTATAAAATGTATGTATGGATCTACTTCATTTGATCAACAGACCATTTGATCGAAACTCATATGGTCGAAATTTCATTTGATCGAAAACCAGCATTCAAGGTATAAAACTGGGATTTGTCCCCCTCCTCCATGTAGTGCTAATTTGAGTTTTAGTATATATATATATATATATGTGTATATATATATATATATATATATATATATATATATATATATATATATATATATTGTTTGGGGGTGTGGGGGGCGAAGCATAAGTCAGTCTCATTCCATGTAATTATAAGACCAGATACCCCATCAAGCTCAAAAATGTTTAAGAATTTTAATAAGACAAATTACTAAGTGATGGTATAAGAAGTTTCCAAGCCTCTTTGAATGCAGATAACATGTATTCCTATGTAGAGGTGTACACCAATGCCCTGTATAACCACTTAAGTAGTTGTATAGAATCTGCTGTACATGACTGGATTCATTATTTTATTTATTTATTTTATTTTATGTGTTTTATTTAACATTTCTGTACTGGGAAAGTCTGACTAGGACAGAGCCCATTTTCAGTGTAGGCCCAGGGAGAAAGGCTTCAGACACATGTCTATGGAATGGGTAGGAAACAGCAGAAAACCCATGCAAATGCAGGGAGGACATGCAGACTTCCACAGAGAAGGCACCCCAGCCGAGAATAGAACTGGAGAACCTCTGGCTGCGAGTTGACAACGCTACTCGCTGCACCACTGCATCGCCACACAAGTCTTGCCAAAAAAAGCAAGCCACACTATTGGATCCAAGTATAAACTGGTTGTACAACAAGACAAAGAAACCAATGTTCAAGAACAAGAGGGATCTAGCTCAGCAGCAGAAGAAATCCCTCTGTAGCTTAAACAAACAAATCTGTGATCCTGTCAAGTTCTCCAAAGCTAATTATGAAGCAAAAATAGTCTCCTTAGCTACGGGTAATCACAAGGCATTCTTTAAGTACGTCCGAAATCTAAAGGTGAATACTGAGCTATGCAATGAACTGCTTGTGGGTGGCACCACCCGTACTCAACCAGAGGTAATAGCCAACCTGCCAGCTGACAGGTTCTTCAGCAAAATTCACCCCCTGTCCCCTCCAGTCATCCCCCAAAGTATACCTGCCACCATTCCTCAGCCAGTTATCCCAGGAGAATGGGTCATCTTGGCACTCTCCAAGGCTAAAAACACAGCATCAGTGGGACCAGACAACATCCCAGCTTACCTTTTAAACAATTTAAAACACGACTTAGTAGACCCACTTGGATCCCTGTTTAACCACAGTCTGGAAACTGACTATGTTCCAGCAGACTGGAGGACAGCAACAGTAATCCCCCTGCACAAAAGGGGACCATCAACTGACTTAATCCCCCTGCACAAAAGGGGACCATCAACTGACTTGACTAGCCTCATCTGCAAGGCCATGGAAACCTTATTAAGAAGGACTTAGGAAATCTCCAAACTCTGGACCCAACCCAGTTCAGATTGGTTAAAGGTAGGTCATAGGTTCATACATTCATACGAAGTTACTAGGCTATTGCTCATAGGGCCTTTATAAGCCTGGCCATGTTATACCCTTGTTCCCTTATTGACCAAGTTGTATGGTCGATATTTGCAGCAAGAGTCGATGATCAGCACCAACTGCTCTTATCCAAGAGGGAGCTCTGTTTTACATAACTGGGAGTTTGTTCCAGAAGTGGCAGTCTCTGAGAGACATATCTATTTCTCCAGCTTGTTCTGTTAATGTCGCAGGCTAGGATAAGATCCCTAGAACGAGTGAATCTTTTTCCATTTGACTTTTGGATGTGCAGTATTTCCATTAGGGCAGGGTCTGAGACTGCTCTGTAGGCCAGGCACAATTTGCCTCTCCACAGCCTATAAGATACAGAGTACAGTGACAGGGCCTTCAGTTTGTCCATTTAGGTCATGAGTTGAAGGCCCTGAATTTTCTTGGTGAGGAACCTCTGAGGTCTCCCCAGCTGCTGCAGGTGTCTGGTGAGGTACATATAGAAGGGAGTGTTGTACCCTATTAGTGGTCTGCTGGGGGATGAGTACAGGGGAGTTATAACATCCTTAGCTCTGGATGCGATGCCCTTACTTATGAGATGTACAACACAGAAGACCTTCTTTACCACTGTGGATACGTGGTGATCGAAGTTAAGGTTTCTATCAATTTGTGTTCCCAAATCTCTCACCACAGGGTTTGAGATAAGAGGGTTACTGTTAATATTGTAATTTCCAGGGTCTTCCCCTTTGCCAAAAGGGATGACAATGCATTTTTTGCATTTAGTTTAAGTCCATGGCTTTGGTACCAATTATTTGTCTCTGTAAGCCCTTTTTGTAGTATGTCACCATAGTTGGGGGACTCGGTGATCGCACCCAGTTTGCAGTCATCAGCAAACTTGGCAAGCCACAGGCCATCTGTTTTCACCTGTACGTCTGAGAAATAGATCCCAAACAGTAGGGGGCCCAGCACAGATCCTTGTGGTGTACCACTGTCTGCTGGTAAAGGTGTAATCCCGGTAATCAAATGCCAGTAACTAAGTAAACATAAATAAAATGTTCTTCTAGCTGTGAGTTATAACCTAGCAGTGTTGCTGCATGAGCCTGTTGACTTACTGCATCTTTAAGTCCTTATGTAAACTCTATGGGGTGTAAATGGTGTATTATTTTTCTAAGTAGATGTCTGAGGAATTAAGTTATGTTCTTTTGCAACCTCTGATGGGCTAACATGGCCAGTTTATTGATACCTCTCTTGTATTACTACTTTTATTTTAAAGCAAGTCCCAGTGTCCGGGATGTTAGCACTTAAAGTAATCATTGTATTTATTGCTGCAGTAATGGCATGTGGCGGGTATTTATTGCTGCAGTAATGGCATGTGGCGGGTATTTATTGCTGCAGTAATAGCATGTGGCGGTAGGTGACCTACCTCATGGTTATGCTTCTTTTCTTTCTGTCTTTCCTTTTTTTTGTTTATGTATTTGTTAGTTTATGTAGTCTGATGTCCTGTATAAATGTGTGTACCCCTTCAGTTTGCTCTGTGGCTTGTTTCAGGGGAGAAAATGTTTGCTTTTGAATCATTTCAGTGTGTATTTATCAGTCAGTGTACCTTATTTGTTCTCAAGCTGTTTTATTTCATCTCTAAGTACTAATTTTATTTTAAGCAGTGCCTCTGCCTTAGAAATTAATAAAAGAATCTTCTAAATACTGTGAACGTTAACAACGTTTAACTCCTAACTTAAAAAAAGAAATACATATCTAATTTGTGTTATTATTTTCAAGCTGGTTAATCTATTCAAAGTGAAGGATAAGGTACTTGTGCGTTTGCACTGACTTGAAATATAAATGCCATGTTCCCTTATTCATGTGTCGTTATTATGACTATATAAGTAAACAATGCTATTTTAGTTGTATTAATAATGTATTGTAGTAATGTCTTGTGTTTCTCTGAGTAGGTGTTGGCCCACTTGCCATTAGCTGGAAGTGAGAGCTCATCCAAAAATTAGCTGTCGGAGTCATACAGCTCTGTGTCATATGCATTACCACGCAAAGAGATATAACTGAATGTTGACAGAAATATTTTTTATTTTCGTATCCCAGACTAGACATCATCAGTTCTTATTGCATTGAAAGCTTCTGTTTATAGAATGTTCCCTATTAGGCTATGATGGCCTAGCCTGAAACAAGTTCTGTATTACTTAGAAATTAGTTGCTTTTTTGCTAGGAAGACAGTATTTGCCAAGATGTTTGTGAAGGGAAATGTATAAAACTGAAATATATTGAGGAGGAGCATAGGGCATTCTTGGTGTGGAATTCACAATAACCAGTACAATTCTTCCACTCCAAGGCACATACATGCACTGCCTTCCTTGTACCACTTAAAGCTTGGGAAGAGTTTGTAAGGGCTGTGTCAGCACAGTCATCGGAAGAACATACTGGAAATCTGAATACTAAATGAGTGGCACGTGATGCTGATACACATCTGGATCCAGCTTGAAAAATGTGAACCCGTTTATGTTACTCATCATTTGGATCAGATGTTAAACTGCCATCCCATCTGCCTGAGTTGGTGGTAGCTGATGTGGAGGTAAAAGATCCCACAGCACTTATTGAAGAGAGTAGAGGAAGTTTCCTGACTCCTGCCCTAGTCAGATTTCTTTTAGTAATATAAATGCCAGCTCGGGCCTCCCCTGTAAAGAGGCTGCCAGCCTAGTGGAGCTAACCCAGTCAACAAAACATAGATTATATAAATGACTTGTATCATAATGTAGGCTTGTCATGAAACATTTCTGTACTTCCTGGATGAATTTCCAAACCAAGAAACCGTGAATTATTACGCAGATGATGGTGATGTTTTCTACGCAAAAATACACTTGCATGAAAACACCTACAGTACCAACTGACCCTCCTTCACATGAATGAATTACCCCAGGCAACCTGTTTAAGTACTTTCCACTTATAATATAAGAGTTTCCAAATCCTGGGCTTGTAAAAACTGAGTGTGAGGAAATGAAATGTTAAATCCAGGTCTTTCTGTACCTTTGCTGTTGTAAAATCGGCCGTGAGAGTATGAACGGCATGAAGGCATGAAGCAATTTAGTACCAAAATGCATCAGTATTGCGGGATCCCTTAAACGTACAAAGCAGGGTGATTTCACTGTCATCGAGAGAACAGCAACATGTCAGTGACTTGAAATGAGTGCAAACTCCAGCAAACAAATGCCCCACAGGGCACATGAACATCAACTGTACAAACTTGTTTTTCAAACGTGGAAATGAAACATTCATGTTCCCTCCTGTTTTCGCTCACAGCCATAAATGGGGCTGACCAAGATTCTGTCTGAAATTTTCTCTTTAAAACACCTAAACAGCGACTTCATATTCACAGTAACTCATCCCAAGTGAACTGAAAACATTGACAACTTAGTTCTTTTCTACACTCAATCCTCCTTTCCTGCATCAGTCTCTAACGTGGCATATTAAACAGACATGGCCCCAAAGTGCTCCAGTGATGCAAATGACTCCTTTGCATTGGTGCAGCAACAGCAGTCCCCTTATAGCAGTCACCTTCCCAGGCTGCCTTAACAGTGATGAGCACCATTCAGTAGAAACAAGAAGAGAGCAACATCTACTCGGGCATCCAAGGATGACACCCATATGTACCAAACTTCTGTGAGCATCCACTGAATTAATGTACAGAGTCTGCAAAAGCTCATGGTCTCCATTCCTCATCAAAAAGCCAATGCATATCTGCTGCAGAAGGACACCAAGTCACACTTAATCAGTTTCGACTGAGTGAAGCAAACCTCTCCCCCTCTCAAAACACTGTCTTCATGTCCCTCACATAATAATTCACCTAACCTCCTCTCTCTGCAGAAATACCACCTTCACTCTATACTCTTTCATCCCGTTCCCATTAGACATTATTAATCTCTAGTGTACGACTGACTGATGGTATGTTTAATGGCCATTCCTCCTTTGTATTACAATAAAGTAGAATCTGTTTCATTGGAATGTTATGCTGTATGTTCAAGTTACTGTATGTCTGCATAGTTTCAAACATTTGTATTATATTTACTTAACTGTAATTGTCTTTTTTTCCCATGGACTGAACCTGAAATTAGTTTTTAGGTGTATATTAGGTTAATGACCACTGGAGTCATTATAAATCTTGCCAAACATCCCACTTGTGCCCCGCAAGTTTTTGTGCCTTAGAGGCTATTTTAAGGAGGTATGTCTAAGACAGGGCAAGATTTATGGGCTGCATCTGTCCATTAGAGACATGGGTGCTAGACTCAAGGATGGCCTGTATGCCAGGCATAGATCACTTCAAAAGAGTCTGTGGAAAACAGAGTACAGAGAGAGAGCTTTGAGGTGTTCTGCATAGGACATGCTTTTTTATACCCCGTATTATTTTTGTGAGGAACTTCTGTAGATGTTCCAGTTGCTGCATGTGCCTGGTCTGGTACATACCAAAGGGGGGGTGTTGTACACAGTGATGGGCCTGATGAGGTCCAAATACAGTAGAAACATGACTTCCTTGGACCTAAATGTCATACCATTATGTATAAGTTGTACAATATAGAATGGTTTCCTTATTAATGTAGACACATGATTGTCAAAAGTTGGGTTACTATCTGCATAGTACACAAATCCCTGACTACTGAGTTTACTCTTACGGATGTGTAAATGATGAGGTAATTTCCTAGGATGCCGCGACTTCACAAAGGATACTAGCATGCATTTATTGGCATTGAATTTTAAGATATGGCTTTGTATGTGTTTAGTCTTTCATATGGCAACTTGGTCAGCCAGAGGCCTTTGACATTGACGTTGACTTCTGAGAAGTAGATGCCAAAAAGGAGTGGATTCAGTACAGAGTACTGAGGGACTGCGCTAGCGACTGGCCTGTTTGTGGAGGTGGACTCCCCGATCCTAACTTCCTGGGTCCTGTCTGAGAGCTAGCTGTCTCTCCAGTGCATAACATAGGGATTTATGCCTGTATCTGTGAGTTTATTTACAAAGCTTGAGTGGGGCATTGTATCAAATGTCGTAGCCAGGTCAAGTGTGCCCTATTTTGCCCTCATCTGTTGTCCATTGTCTTGGTGACCTTCTCAAAGAAGTCCACAAGGTTGAGTAAACAAAATCTGTCCTTGAAGAAACTAAACTGGGTTGGGTCCAGTGTCTGAAAGTTTTCTTTGTCCTTATTAATAATTTCCATGGCTTTGCATATAAGACTTTTCAGACATGAAGGTCTTGAATGATCTATGTTCCACTTGGTCAACACATTTAAATTGATAAATAAATAGAAAATAAAATTATGCCTAATAAGTCAGGATTAAAATCAACACCAAAACAAACGATGTCATTCTAGCCAGGTCTGTCCCGAAATGTAGATATCACCTATACCTCTGTTTAAAACACTAATCTGTGCCATTAGAGGTGGGCTTGAACTTCAAAGTCTTTGGAATCATCATTGTGAACAGATTTGAACCACACTTCTCTAAAGTACTTCACCAGTGCAGCTGCAAATTAGACACTTTATACTGGGCAAAATGGTTCCTAACTCCCAGCTTGTCTAGCCGCCACCACTGTTTTCTTTTATCCAGTGACGTGTACTAGTGTACCCTGATCGCTAAGTTATATTTCTCCAAATAACAACAAGCATGCCGCCGTGAATCCACATTTGCCTTTGGCTACACCCTACAAAATCACCCCACTGCCTCTGTTTCAGTTTGTCTTAAATCCTGCAATAAAATACTGATCTCGACACTGACTAGTTCATTCTTACATCAGAAAGTCGTACGTTCTTAGTCATTCATTAAGTGATATACTTCATCCTGTAACCAGTACCTTGTAAATCGCATCTCTAGCAGAAGTATTATGCTGACTCTTATCTCTCCTGCTTTTCTCTCTCTCTCTCTGCTGGTTAAGTAGGTGGAAGTTGAAACTGATTACCTCTGCATAAGAAGGTACCCCATGAAACTCGCTCACTCAGACTTCATCTTTACTTGGATTAGAAATGCCAAACAATACATCCAAAGCTGCATTTCCCACCATTTGTACATTAGCTGTGTAGATCCTGTCCAGGTACTCCTAAGTTTTATTTTCATCTCACCTTTTTCATTTCTTGCATTTCTTTCTGTTGTACGTCTGACATTCCTTTTGTACTGCATTCACTTGTTAGTCCTGGTACTGAAACACTGTTGCCACTGTTATGTCTGATACCTTTATGTTTTCATTTCTTTGCTTCTTATAACTCTGTATTTTATATACTTAGCTTTTATTCCTGGACTAAAGTTTAGTTGGACTATTTCTGTTACAAAATGTTATAAATATAACTAAAGTAAACCGTTCTGTAGATTAGAAATGTAAGCTAACCTTAAGGGAAAATTCTTTCAGTGAAACATTATTACATAATCAAAGTAAAACACAGAGCACTGTTTTTGTTACAGGGATTCAATGTTGCAGCAGTAGAACACGAGAACTGCTCATAATACAGAAAATCATATAATCCTAAAACTGCAAGATGTCTGGGCCCTGTGGCTATTTATGTCTTACCAATATCCCTCCTCCCCACCCTGAGGAGCAGTGGGTCAGTCATTCCAGGTGTGAGCCTGTGGATACCCCTCCAGTAGTTCAAACTCCTTTTTGAAGGAAGAAAGGGTGTCGGATTTCTTAATTCAGAGTGGACATTTGTTCCAGAGAAGGGGTAAGTGTTCCATGACAAATATGACTCCCTTCCATATTTTGTTTATTTGCTGTAGCAGGTGTCTAAGATACCGAATAAAGGGACACTGCTTTCACCTTCTGCTGGTAGCTCTTGTTGTTTAAGCCTGACATCTTTTTGTCAGCAACCTCTGTTGTTTTACCAGTTGCTTGAGATACCAGTAAGATACATTCCAAAAGAGGTGTTGTATCAAATAATAGGTGTGATCAGTGTGGAATAGAGAAGGGTAAGAACTTGGATCTGGATTAAATGCCTTTTACAATCAGCTGAGCCAGGTAAAAAGATTTCCTCTCAAGATTGCATTATGATGGTCAAAGGTGAGGGGAATTATCTACCTCCTCCCCTCAAGTTGTAGGGTCACTCACCAGAGTTTCACTTCGAAGAGTGGTGGTGTTTATACTCCTAAGGTGAATGATGTGTGGGTTCCATTTGAAGCTTTTGCGTATCAGGGGGGACTTGAGAATGACATCAAGTTTGCAGTTGTCCACATTTTAAATGTGCACCGAATGTGTTTTCATGTATGTGAACCCCCTCATCTGGACCTGATTAGGTAGTGCTGTTTTCAGCAAGGTCGGGTGTGCTACTCTTTATTTTCCCAATATAACTACATAAAGACTGGGAATTGTCTTTAGCTTCTGATGTTAGTCTGTTCATGACATGCCTTCATATTCCTGATTTCTTTTCCAGTAGCCTTTTTGTTAACATTGACTTGAGGGTTTTTAGTTTAGTTTATGAAGCATTTTTCTTGTATTTTATTTTTTTATTTATATATGTGGACCATCCGGATGATTTACTTTTAAATTTACGTTTTCTTTCACTCTGCTAGGGACATGCTTTTCAGTGCATTTGTCTAGGTACATACATTTATTTGTGTAACTACTTGTATTAATATTTTGCTTAAAATGTACATTTTTTTCTAATAACATCAGTATTAAATGCTTTCACTAAAAAGTGCTGCAAACTGTGGTTGTGAATTGTGCCTTATACAATATCATGCAATACTTTCCAGTTTTTATTTTCTATTTTTAGTTCATTTCATTGTACTGCTGCTGGAAAATAGCTGAAGTATGTTTATCCAAAATCAGTGACTCGTCTAACTTTTTGTGTAAATGTAGCAGGTTTTTCCCAGTGCTTGAGATCTGTCCAGGGCATCTGTAATTTGTTAATAAGAGTCAGTATTTCTGTCTTCATATCTTTCTATTCTGTTTCAGTATTTGGTGGTGTGTGTATCTTGCTGCCTGAAGTGTTAGAAATATTAAAGGCTTTTCGTAGCACATGAACATTTCAGAACAGATGGAATCCTGATCATAAAATGCACATCATATTACAAAGTAATGTCATGGTTTTGTAATGTTGTGAGTCACCAATCTAGTCAGCTTATAAAAATTAACTTGTATAATATTAAAAAAGTGGGATGGCATGTTCAGCTTGTGCACTTTGGCTGCGCCTATCAAAGGGACTCTTTAATGTCCAAGTACATTTCATTTCTCATTTAGAAATATTACTGCAAATCTCAGTGTGAAAATGAAAAAGCATTAAATATGGACCTATATACTCATTTGTGTAGATGTGTGTGTGTGTGTGTGTGTGTGTGTGTGTGTGTGTGTGTGTGTGTGTGTGTGTGTGTGTGTGAACTCAATAGACATGAAGCAGAGCTAGTCCTGGAGAGGATGTGCAGTTCATTGCAGGATACACACACACACACACACACACACACACACACACACACACACACACCTGCAGGGGATATGGGAGTCAAGGCCTAGTATAATGCTTTAGAACTCAGCCAACAAAAACTGAGGACTGGTTTTTCTAATGCCCCATTGTGTCATCTAGGGGTTCTAGATTGGAGGCAATGCCGATGTTTGTGGAAACCATTTTGAAAGACATAGTAACAAAAGACCCATTCTCTGTTTAGGATTCCTTTGATTTCTTCTCTGTTAAGAAACCTGATGTTCTCATAACCATGGTTTAGCTGTATGGGTTATATCGGCCAGCCAGATTGCAAAGTTTCAGGGCACCTTCCACACATCCAAACTGTCGGGCAGCTCAAGCTGAGCTGACTAAAAGATGAGTTTGAATGTGAAGACCTTCAGAACTTGACTGTTGCCTAGGAGTATACGCCTCTGAGGCTTTCAAGGATCGACGTCGGCTTGTGCTTTCCTTTGCTGGGCAGATAGTTCTCTTTGGGGGAAAAGCTTCCGTTTAATTTTATTGATATTTTGTTACTTTCCTCTTCAGGAGAGTTATTTTAAACTTAGGGGTGTTGGGTTTTAACAGACTGTCTCGAGATAAACTTAGGGGTGTTGGGTTTTAACAACTTAGGGGTGTTGGGTTTTAACAGACTGTCTCGAGATGAACTTAGGGGTGTTGGGTTTTAACAGACTGTCTCGAGATAAACTTAGGGGTGTTGGGTTTTAACAGACTGTCTCGAGATAAACTTAGGGGTGTTGGGTTTTAACAGACTGTCTCGAGACTGGAACAGACTTTTAAATGGAGTCTTCATGTCTTTTCTCTCCGTTTAAAAGTGGCGTAAAGTAAATGAAAACATTTTTTCTGTGGAGAAATTGGATTTGTTTTACTTTTATGGGACTGACATGGTGTTTTGAAGTGATTTTTACTGTATCTGTCAAAAAAGTAACTGTTATGGACTGGTTACAGGCTGCTCTGATTTGTAACATGGTTGGCTCCAAGTTTCTTAGCAAAAAGAACAGAAAACCAAACGTATAGCTATCCTTAATTTTCTTTGAATAAGAGTAGTTTATTTGGACAGGCTCAGGGTTTAATTCAAGCTATTAATCTTTCTTGTAAAAGCAGTTTCTGGTGAAAAAAAGATTCCTCTTTTCCTGAAGAGATTCAGGATTCTGAATCTGAACAGGAAGATGCAGGGATGGATTCAGTTTTTTTTCCTGCAAATTTCTGATTCGGACTTCATGGAGAGCTCGTTTTTTGGTTCTCCTTGTGGGGATTTCTCTTTCTAAGGAGACTACTGGTAGAGTGTGCCATCGTTTTCAGTGGGGGAACACTAAGGTTTCTCAGTCCCTGAGAAAATACTTTGGGATGGTGCAGAAGGATTTGCCAGAACCTAGAGCCATCCTTCCTCTTCTGTCTGCTGTAGAGGATGTGTGTGTGTGTTACTGCCTGCAGTTTTCCTGATAGTCACCTGGCTGCCTAAAAGGGCAGGTAGGATGTTTTTAAAGTTCCTCAGTCTTTTAAGTTTTTATACACTGTTCCCAAACTGCCCCAGCAGCTATAGCTTTAGTTGATCCCACTGCTGCTAAACATTTAGTTAATTCCAGTCCTACTCTTTCTGATAAGGATGGGAGGATTATTAACCAGTATGGGGAAAAACCGTATGCTTCTGCAACTCTGATTTTCAGAATTTTGAATTGTCAAACTCATATGTTAAAGTTTGTTCTGACAAATTTTCAAAGCACGAGGAATGTTTTATCTCTGTTTTCTTCATGTGAGGAAAAAAGATCTGTTTTAAATAACTTGTGTTTTTTTCTGTTGCATTGGTCACTACTAATTGTTAGCAGTGTGTGTATGGCTCTGATACTTCTTCCAGGGCTATGGCCGCTAGTACTGGTTTAAGGAGGTTTGCTTAGCTGCTTCGTCAAAGTCTCCCAGATGATGTTAAAAATGACATTTTAAATTTTACCGTGGGTAGTGACTTATTGTTTGGCCCCTCTGCTGCAGGGGTGATCAAAATGTGTGATGAAAGGGGCAAGCTGATCCAGCGAATCTCTATTTGTCAGCCCTCCTTGTCCATATTTTCCAAAGGATTTTCTTTCTCCTCATCCAGTTTTGTCAAAAAATAGAATAAACAGTCTTAACAAAATACAAGTAAACAGACATTTAAGAAGAAATGGCAAGGGAGTTTTAAAAAAGAAGTCCCAAGCCTCTCTTTGGCAACAAATGGTTTCTGAAAATGATTCATTAAGGTTACAGATGACAGTGGGAGAAAATTCCTCCATTCCAGTGGGGCATTCCTCATCCTCCAGATCAGACTCTTTTTTTTTTTTAAATTTCTATTGTTTCTTAATCACTTTGCCCAACAGGAGTGATAGAACCAGTTCCTCCTTCCTAGATGGGGAAGCATTTTTATTCAAGGATGTTCCTAGTACCAAAGAAAGAAAATTCTTGGAGAACAGTTCTGGATTTTTCTTTCCTAGACCTGTTTGTGATGGTACCAACATTCCAAATGATGTCGCTTCACAACTTGTTGCCTCTTCTTCCTCTGTCAAGTTTCCAGTGACATTATACCTAAAAGATGCTTATTGTCACATCCAGACTGCAGATACTTCTTAAGGTTTTGTGTATCTGTATCCCATTATTAGTTCTCTGCTTTACCCTTTGGGAACGCTCCTGGTGCACTGGATAGTCCAAAGTGTCGAGCTCCAGGTGTAGCTCATTGCAGGCTACAGGGTATCCACATTTTTCCATGTTTACATGACCTGCTTATCTTTGCAAAGTCTTTTTCAAAGTGCCAGGAATCTCTCTTTTGGGTGAGAGATGTCTTATATAAACTAAGATTCCAAGAGGACATTCAAAAGTATTTTTTGACTCCTTAATACAAGACTGTGTTCCTGCGATGTCAACTAGACACAGGGAAAAACAGATCTTTATCTAGATCTTTTTCTAAGATTTTCCACTCAGACTTCAGTCACAGTGAAGGAATACCTCAGGATTTTGGGTCTCATGGCATCTATGATTCTCAGGATACCCCTGTCAAGACCCCACATGAAAAGGATACAGTGGTACCTGAAATAACTTTGGTCCCAGCATCAACACCCTTTATCTTTTCAAATTCCATTCCTGAAGTTTGTCAGAAGGGAAATGTTTTGGTGGAGGCGACCAGTATCCTTAAATCCAGGTCTTCCCTTCTCCAAAGCAGTCCGTCGCTGCATATGCTTGAGACTTTGGGAATCAGTTTCAGGAAGAGTAAAAATGCAGGGAGTGTGGAACAACAAGAACAGAGACGAGAACATAAATATAAAGGCGATACTTGCCCTGATCAAGGCACTGAACACTCCTGAGCCATCTTTGTTCCCCAGGACCTCTCCAAGTGGTTACAGATAATACCACAGTTATGTGGTACATCAAACAAGGGGGAGCCAGACTAGCTGTGTTAGCGTGGGTTATAGTTTCACACTACAGTCTCACTCTACAGGCATCCTACATTCCACCAGAGTAAAACTGTGTGGCAGACAAGCTGAGCAGAACCAGGGCAGACCCTCAAGAATAGAAACTAGATCGGGAGGGGGCTTCTAAGATTTGAGCCATCTATGGAAAATTCCTCATGTAGACCTTGTTGCCTCCTCTCTGAAGAATAAACTGACAAATTTCTGTTCCAGGACTACATGTAAGAGGGCCTGGAAAATGGATACATTTTCCTTTGTCATACAAGAATGTTCTGTATGTTTTTCCACCCTTTTCATTAATATCCAGGGTACTTCTAAAGATTCAGAAGGACTCCCCCCAAGATCATTGTGGTTAATCCCTTCTGGCCCAAGCAACCATGGTTCTCCTTTTTTTGGAAATGGCCAGGGGCAGTTGCCACATGCTTCCTTGCGGGATCTAATCGCACAAGAACAGGTTTTTTTTGGGGTGTTTGGTGCACCCTGACATCAGTCATCTTCACTTGACTGCCTGGATGTTAAGGTCTTAATTTATTTTAGGCATCTGTTTACTAAGGACGTGCAGCAAATTCTAATGGAGGCAAGAAAACCTGCTTGCTACTAAAAAATCATATATTAGCAAATGGAAATGGTTTTGTGGTCGGTGCAAATGCTATAACGAGCGTCCATTCAGGGCTAGTTGTTCTCTGGCTCTACAATATTTGAGTGAGTTACTGTCCTGTGGCCTTTCTTATTCCTCTGTCAAGGTTCATTTCAATATGTCTGCCCATGGATCCTCCTCTTTCAGTGCAGTCTTATTTCTAAAAATGTTCCCAAACGGTGTTTTGCATAAGAGGCCTTCAAGAAAAGTGATCGACCCTCATTGGGATCTTAAGTTTGTCTTAAGCTGTCATTTGCTGCATTTGAACTAGCTAATCTGGTTGACTTGAGGTTAGTTCCTAACATGGAAAACAGTTTTACTGATTGCTCTGATCTCTGTTTGATCTCTGTTTGAAGGGTATCTGAGTTGCAAGCTCTTATGGTGAGTCAACTCTATCTCATTTTTCCATTGGGACAGTGTTTTTTTTTTTTCCTTCTTTTTTTTGAGAACTAATCAAGTGCCAGGCCACCAAGGCTGCAGGTTATTAAATGTATTCAACTTAAAAGTAAGAATAAAAATGGGTAAGTGCTTTCACGTTACAATAGATCACTTCATCAGACAGTCACATTAAAGAGAAGAACCATCTATATAGCGACCACTGTAACATCATTTCCTGTTGCCCAAAGCCTATAAAATGTTTTATAAAACGGCAGTAAAAATTTACATCACATACTAGCTGTATACTTAGAAAACTCTAAGGTAAAAAACTTTATAACATTCATGTAAAAGATATATATATATATATATATATATATATATATATATATAAAATGTGTCTACCTGAGATGGTCGAGCCATTTGATCGACTTTCATTTGGTCGACAATTCATTTGGTCGACAGGCAGATTTGCCCCCCTCCCCAATGTTGTGCGACCCTGGAGTTGATATATATATAGTTGGGGAGGTGTGATCCATATATATATATATATATATATATATATATATATATATATATATATATATATATGGGTCTACTATTAAGCTGACGACCCATTTCCACACAACAACATTTGACAGCTGATTTCATCGACAAACACACAATTCTAGGTGGGGGTGGGGCCACACAATGTGGGGGCATATATATATATATATATATATATATACACACACACACACACACACACACATTTTAATGTGCGAGTGGGTGTGCCTTCAACATAGGCTTCATGGAGACAACCTCATTTAGTCATGGAAACTTATCTGCTTGGAGTGATAAAATCCAGGCCTGTTTCCTTGACTGTACCTTATTCTTAAGATCCCCACCCCTAATATCAGTTCCAGGTACCTCCAGTGCCAGCAACTTAAACTTATGGGAGTTCCCTTCAGCCACCACATGGTGTGCTAATGCATTTTCCTGCCTCCCATTCCTAATGTCTCTCAAGTGTTCCAAAATCTGTTCCTTAAATGAACGATAGGGAAAACCAATGTAGAAATTATAGCAGAGGGTGCAGAATGCCAAGTAAATTAAGTTCTTTGTAGAAAAATCTACATGAAACATATACTCAACAGAAAAACTTGAATGAGGATATTTAAAAACCATGCCAGGTTATATAGAACTACATGCACTACACCTTCGACAGGGATAAGTGCCTTGCCACTGGGACTGTGGAACCCCCCCCCCCCCAATGCTCCCTTTTTATAACATAGCTGTCTCTTCAGATTGCGGTTGTTTCAAAAAAAAAAACTGTGGAACTTCTGATACAACTCCACTCAGGTCTTCAGAGACAGTTAGAATCCCCCAGTGTTTCTTCACTATATCACAGAAAGTATTTACATCACTCAAAAAAGTGAGTGGAACCCTCACTGTACGTTGTGGATCAAACATAAGGGATGTCTCTCCCTCAGATAGCTTTTGGGCATAATAAGCTCACCCCTTGCCTTTCCTTTCTTGCCAAACTTGGGCTATACAGCTATCCACCTCATCCTGTGCATAGCCCCTTGCTAGAAAGTCAGATCTCAAACTCCTGCAGAAGGCTATCATCATTACAAAGCCTCATAGTTCTTAGAACTAACCCCTCAGCACATTCCTCGGTATGTGCTGAGGATGCATGGTCTTCTTATGCAGTAATACATTCTTCCTAGTGGCCTTTTTAAAACCCTTGGTCTTAACACATCCTAGTACTGATTTACTGATGTATACGTGTAAGAATGCAATCTCTTTGTCAGAAGCTATGTGAATCTCAGGAAATCAGTGGTAGAATGTAAAAACACAATAACTTCTGCTAGCAGTTCAAGGGAGCCATCCCATAATAAAAGGATATCGTCCACAAATCTTTTGTAGTACAAAATATGATGGTGGAACACGTTACCAGTTAATACTGTACTTCCCATTGTGCCAGCGCTAGGTTGGCGTAGCTATTAGCACATTCTGTGCCCACTGCCACACCAACCTTCTGCAGAAAAAAACTCTTACAAAAACAAACACATTATTTTCTAAAACTATTTCCAAGAGAGTACAGATAAGTGCAATCTTGTCATGAGAAAATCCATTTTTCCCAGTCAAGAAAGTCCTCACATTCTCTACCCCCCAGGCATTGGGGATAACCGCAAATAAAGATGCCACATCCACTGTCACAAAGTAAAAATCAGGAACCTCAGTAAACCCAGATATTCTATGGTGTAATTAAAACTGTTTCCACACCACTCAAAACTGCACTGAGCATCTTGTTTATAAATATAGAAAGGGGTTCTGTCACCCAACCTTTACTAGATATAGTGGGGTGCATTGGTGGTCAAACAGGATCCTTATGCACTTTCGGTAACCCATAAATGATGGGTATACCAGGATGCTGAACGTTAAAGTACTTATAAAGGTCCTCTGATATCATTCCTGTCATGAGAAGATCAAAAAACAAAAAGGCTACTTTCTCAGTAATTCCTGTAACCTGTTGTCTATTGATCATCAAATAAATAGTGTCATCCTGCAATAAAGTGTACATTCCATTAACATAGGCATCTCTGTCAAGTAAGACCCCACCTCCCCTTTGTCTGCTGGGTGTATTTTCTACAGTAGATAAATCCTTCAACTCTTCTAGGGCATTACTTTCCTCCATGCTCAAATTAAAAAAGTGAGAACTACGTTTATTTATGAAAGTCTGCCTTACCTGTTGTTCACATACATTCATAAATGTTACAACATTAGAATGTAATTTCGGTATGAATGTGTTAGGTTTCCTAAACACATTCCGCTGTTGTGATTCCTGTGGAAACATCGCAGCCAAGGTAACTTTCCATGCAAACGTCCTTAAATCCAATAAAACATCCTGCATGGTTGCTCTTTTATCTGATACAAACGACAGTCCCTTGTTCAATAAATCCTTCTGTGCAGTCGTCAAAATGTGATGATAAATTCACTACAAGGTCATTTACCTGATTGGCATCCTTGAGCCTCTGTCCCCTGATATGTAGGGCTGCTGAGCACACCCCCTTCTCACCCTGCTTCTGGACCTGCTCTTGCAATCATCCATTGATACAGGAGGGGGCGCTGGTAGTGGAAAAGGGAGTACCGAAGTCATAGCATCGTCGCCTAAAGTGGTATCGGAGTTTACCTGAACGATACCCAGCTCCCCGTTTTCTTTCCTGAACCTAAAAAATGAGGGAGAAAGGATACACCATACCTTGATGCCCACAGACAACTCACGTACAATGTAGACTGAACTAAATCTTTCGGATCATCAGATAAATTGTTCTTTTCTTGTGCAGGTAAGAAGATGGGACAACCTGTATCAAAACAGACTATTTCCAAATGCTTGTTTATGACTATTACCTTTTGTTATGCTCACCATAACTTTCACAGATACTATTAAAGGCAGACTTGTTTCCTCTGTATTCCTTGATCTTTCTAAAGCTTTCATCTAGTCTCTCAACAAAAAACTCCTCTATTAACTGTGTTCCCTCAGGCTATCACAACCCACACTTTTATGGTTCAATAGCTACTTAACTGATGGATAAATGTCTCTGCACTTCTTCTCCCTTCCTTCCTGTCAATACTAGCTCCATTCTTGGCCCTCTGTTCTTTAATAAATTCACTGACAATTTACATAAATCTTCTCAGCGAGCTTCTGTCATACAGTAAGCTGATGATTCTTCCCCAATATGCATTTACAACAACCAAATACACCTTCAGAGAATTATTCAAGAAGCATTTAACTCTGCTGAAATTAACTGCAAGGTAATTACCTGCTACTAAATCTGCAAAAAATTAAATTGCTTCTCTTTTTCCAAAATCCCATTTCCATGAAAGTAACACAACTTTAAGATTTCTTCCTTAGATAATATCATGTTTGAAGTTACCCCACATATAAAATTACTTGGATGACAATTGATGACACTCTTAAATTCGATTTACATGCCGACAACAGCATTAAGAAAAGCACCCTACATAGAGTAAAGAAATTCCTTACAGACTGCCAAGGTAACTCTAGTCACCACCTGTATAGAGCCCCTATTATGACCACCCTGCAAGCCTGACGTAGTTCTAAACTTGAGCAGTGCTGTAACAAGAGTTGCCAGATTTGATTGCAGCAAATCTTATCGGATCCACCACTGTTTAGCACTAAAAGGAGCTCAACTGTTTAAACCTTCCTCACCACCTGTCTTCTACTTACCTCACCTTAACCCATAGAAGACATCCCTGCCCAGCAATTAGACCCCTACTCCAATGCTAACTTCCAAACTGTCCCTTTTGGTCAAATAATAATCCATTGCTTGCCATCTAGAAATCAAAAAAGGACTGCTGGGGTCAGTCTCTATATCAATAGTGTAGCGAGAACTTGGACTAAAATTCTTGTATCAGTCAGGTATATCGCACACATTCATCTTTTCAGACTATTACTAAAAGGCTTCCTCAAGGTTACCTAGCTTTGTCCTGCTCCTTGTCTGGGACGTGGCTCTACAATACCCTTCATTACCGTTCTTGTACCTAATCACTTAACCTGCTTACCCCCTTCTAATACCTCACTTATAAACTACTATACCTACTTCTAATTAGCACAACCAAATTATTATTCCATCACTAATTCTCTATTAACATTCAGACTTGCTCATCTCCTCTACTGCGTCACTCTATTGTATTTCTTAAATTACTTCTACCTATCTTATACACCACTCTTCTGTCTAGAGTCTCATTACAAGGCTTGTGTATTTAATGTTTGCAAATAACAATACAAATTTTATTATACTGACTGTTATGTTAAATACTCACTGAAACTGCATTATAAAATTAAGTATTGTAAATATTGATTCCATTAAATATAGTACCTTGAAGCTTTTCTCCCTGGGCCTCCGCTGAAAAAGGGCACCTGTGCCCATTTGGACTTTCCCAATAAACAAATGTCAGTAATTATTAACAAAGCTATTCCAGGCAGGGTCAAGGCCCACTTTACCAGGATTTGGGCTTCATCTATTGCTTTTTGGAAATGGTTGGATTCTAGAAGTTGTTACTTGGTCCTCTGTACATACTTTTACAAAACAGTATAAGCTTATATTCTTCTCTGGGTCTAGATCACGCTTTGCTAGGACCATCCTTCAGGAGGTCCTGGACCCTTCTCCTTCCACCCCCCAAATGTAGTTAGCTAAAGTAATCTAGCCACATAGTTAAGGCTGCTGCAACAGTAACCAATGTAATTAACATAGTACAGTTGTGTAAGTGAAACTTATCATAACGGAAGATGTTCGAATGATCAGTGCTGCAGTAGGTGCTCCCTAGCTCCATCTCCTTTGTATTTTGGTTTGTTTTTTTATGCCAGGGTGTGTACTTTATTTGTTTGGTTCTTTATGTTGTTCTTTCAGGGCTAAGCCTCCCTCTGTCTGCTGGCTGGAGAGCTTTGTGGCCAAACTCGTCTTTTATTTAGCTCTGCTCAAGCTGCTTGACTGTTTGGGCACTTGGAAGGTGCCCTGAAGCTTTGGAAACTGGCAGGCTGTTGTATCCTTGGCAGCATATAACCCTATACAGCAAAGGCCACTGCAGTAGTGATCATGCGAACAGCAACCGCTATGCAAAGTTTAACTTGTACAACTGTACTATGTAAAATCCTTGTATGTGGTTATACCCCGTACCATTTGGTTGGAATGGATGTCTGGTGGTGAGAAGTTAGTAGAGTTACAAAGAGCACTGACAACGTGTTAACTAATAATTCCACTTTATTGAAGGAACATCATTAACTGTACTGTAGCACTGTAACACTGCCTGCCGTTTGGCTCCAAATTATGTAAACTCCGTTAGGGATTGTTGGGAAACTAACACTTTGTACAAGTCTGAATTGTTTCTTAGTTTATTGACAAATTTTTTTTTTTATTTTAGACAGGTAAAAATAATTAATATATTTTTATAATTTAACAACAATGCAACATTATTAGAAGTTAGTTATAAATATGATTTTAATAGCATTGCCTTCTTGAATATTTTGATAGCTAAGGATGATGGTAACAGTCTTAAACTGGATTCTTTAGTAAGTTGCGGGAATTCTAGTAGTAACACATTTTGAGTCTGCATCCTGTGTGTTTGAAAAGTAATGAAGTTAAAGGGCTGCGTTTAAGGCCAGAAAATGTGGCGTCACAGGAGGCAGTGGACGTTATGTGTCAGACTTACAAAATAGATTTGGGTGCAGAGGTTATCCTATCAGTGGTAAAGGACACTGGAGAACCCTTTTAGTACCCTATATTAAAAGGGAACATGTTGACAAAGCTAACAGTGATTGGCGCCAACATTTACATTTGAGAGTGGCGCCATTAACAACATTATAATTAAGAAATGGAAAAAAATGTCAGCATAGTATTGATGTTTATGAACAAGTGGGGGGGGTCACCCATGTTTCATAAAAGGGAAACTAAAGGAAATTTTTGAGAATACCAAGTAAAGAATTCAAAACTAATGAGGCGAGATGGGGAAATGTGGCTCTTTCCTGCAATACATGTAGATATATTGGGGGTGTAGGCAGTTATTACAATGTGGGTGCATGTAGGACTTAAAAGTCCATAGGGGGTTTTATGTGTGGTTCTAACTTTCTGTTTTATGTGGTCACATGCATTACATGTGTAGTGTTTTATGTTGACAAGACAGTTGAGCAGTGCAATCTCTGAACATGTTTATGTAGTAAAGCACAGGGGTATACACATACCATGGAATATGCATATTTTAAAAAGTTTTAGTTTTATGTTTTACATTATATTCCACATGATTTTGTGGGGGGGTAGAATACAATGAAGACAGGTGGCAGATAACAGTTGGAAGCATACCAAGCTCCCAGGTTTGAACACACATTTTTTTTATTTTAAGGAGACCTATGAAATTAGTTTCATCATACATTGCATACAGTTTTGTTTTATTTATCTATTTCACAATGAATCATGCAAGTATGATGTTTGTCAAATTTGCCTAGATTATTTATTGTCACATGGCTTTCATTATTATTTAAGGTCATATATGTTTGTTAGTCACTCTAATAAAGTCTGTGTGATTGTTGTTAACAGAGATGAATGCACTTAGTGAAGGTAATTTAGCCTGACATGATTAATTTGAGGTTATTTGGTATCTTATAATTTATTACTGACACTGTTTTATTTTCCTCGTGGGGTAGTACCACAGCCTTTTTGTGAGTTGTTTTTATACTAAGGGACTATGAGGAAACATTCATCTGTTTTCTTGTTAGTAAATCTACAAGCCCCACACATCCCTCATGCATCGATTCCTTTTATCTGATATGAGTTTGTAAGTTGCATAGCTCTTACACCTTTCTGTCATAGCCTTGTTGTTGTTTCTCCATTCTACTAAAAAACAATGGAGCCCTAAATATGTGGACCCTGCCTCCAAAATTTCCTTTTGTTATACAAATTACACCAACCACAGTTCCACAACTTCTTCATAGGTTCATAGGTTCATACTAGGCTTTCTGCCCTAGGGCATTTATAAGCCAAGCCAGAGTGTGTTTGGCTTTCGCCACCCATTTCAAATGAATTTTGCTATGCCCTTTTTTGAGGTTGGTATACTGTGCCTCTGTCTAACAGTGACACAGAAGTGATACCCGGGGTAAACCTACAATCTCCCATCCACTCATCAAGATTCCACTTGAAGAGAGTCAATGAGGGACTCTGCTTAACCTGGACTGGGATTTTATTCCAGAGTGAAGGGAGCCTCTGGGTTATGAATTTGTCCCTCCAGCATGTCCTATTTATTTCAGTGCTGAGGTTCAAGTCTCTCGAGCGCGTAGCTCGATGGGATTTGGATTTTCTGAGGTGCAGAATGTCCATTAATTCCGGGTTGGACACGGCTTTATACGTCAGGCACAGATCGCGTCTGAGCAGGTGGTATGCCACTGAGTAGAGCTGGAGTTTCTTTAACCGGGCAGCATATGGCATCTGTTTGAGCCCTTTGATCTTCTTGGTGAGGTACTTTTGGTGTCTTTCCAGTTGCTGCAGGTGTCTGGTAAGGTACATCCCAAAAGGGGCACTGTACTCAATTATGGGCCTGATGAGGGATGAGTAAAGAGGCACGATGACCTCCACTGATCTAGATGTGAATCCCTTCATGATTAGATGGGCTATATAAAATGTTTTTCTAACCACTTTGGCCATGTGGTTGTCAAATGAGAGATTGCTATCAACTTGGGTCCCCAGGTCCCTAATTACTACTTCTGTACTTAATGGATTACCACCTATGTGGTAATTTGTGGGCACTTTGTTTTTGCCAAAGGGGATGACTATACACTTTTTGGCGTTTAGCTTGAGGTCATGGCTCTGGCACCAGTTGTCTCTTTCTATGAGGCCCTTTTGGAGGATGCTTGTTTCGGCGGGAGAGTCGATTATGGCGCCCAGTTTGCAGTCATCTGTGAACTTGGTCAGACACGGTCCTTCCATGTTGGCCTGTACCTCCGAGAAATATATACCGAACAAGAGAGGTCCCAGGACTGAGCCTTGTGGGACACCACTTGTAACTGGTTTGGAGTTTGACATGGTTCCAGCAATTCTAACCATGTGGGTTCTGTCCTTGAGCCAGTTTGCAACCCATCTAGTGACATAGGGGTTTATATTTAAGCTGGTGAGCTTATCTATAATGCCCGAGTGGGGTATTGTATCGAAGGCTTTTGCGAGGTCCAGGTAGGCTGTGTGGACCACCTTCCCCTCGTCAATGGCCTTGGTGACTGTTTCAAAGAAATCGACCAGGTTTAAGAGGCAGGATCTGCCCTTAACAAAGTTGAACTGGGTAGGATCCAGTGTCTGTAGGTCCCCAGTATCTTTATTTATGAGGTCCATGATGATCCTTTCCATAGCTTTGCAGACCAAGCTAGTCAGGCTTATGGGGCGATAGTTTCCAGGATCCATTGAGGCACCACCTTTGTGGAGAGGGACCACTGTTGCTGTACGCCACTCTTTGGGTACATATCCTGTAGTAAGGCTGAGATTGAACAGTAGTTTTATGTTTGGGTTTAGCTCTTCTTGGAGTTCATTTAGGACGCAGCCCGGGACACCGTCTGGTCCCATTGATACTGTGTTTTTTGCTTCGGAGAGGGCGGCTCTTACCTGAGCATCTGAGATGTCAGGGGGGCAGAACTCTGCTGGGATAGATATTTGCCCTTTTAGTGGGGAGGGGGGAGAGAAGTTTGCGCTGAACCTGTCAGCTAGTATGTTGGCAATGTCTGTGGGTTCGGTGTATTTTTTGTCATTTTGGACTAATTCTGAGCATATCTGGAAATTCCCACCCAGGTTCCTAACATAACTAAGAAAGCCTTGTGATTATCCTTAGTGTCCTGTGCAATTTTTCTCTCGAAGCTGTCCTTAGACGATTTTATGAGTGCCCGTAGTTTTTTGCTAATACTGATCAAAGATGCCTTTCATTTTTGGGAGTTTGCTCTATCATGTAGTAGCTTCCTCCTTCTATTGTATAGTTTGTTTATGGCTGGGGTCCACCAGACAGGACATCTGCCTTTGGAGGATTGGGTCTTGGTTTTATTTGGGATTGCATGATCCATGCATTCCTGAAGGTGTTCATAGAATGTGTTTATAAAGGATTTTGCGGTCTGGGCCATATTTTCCCCAGGCCCGGGGGCTTTGAAGGATTCCACCTCGGTTTTGAGGAGTGTGAAATTTCACTGTGGTTTTCTGAGCAGGGGGTGGGGTCGGGATGTGAATATCCAGTGAGATTAGTTTATGGTCTGATCTTACCAGTGAGGGATACACTTCTGGTCTGGAGCATAGAGTCCCCATGTTGGTGATGATCAGGTCCAGTATGTCTCCCCTCTTGTGGGAGTGGTAACAAGTTGTTCCATAGCATTTGAGTTTATAAATTCTAGGAACCTTTGGGCTAGGGTGTTGGAGCTAGAGTAATGCTCCCAGTCTATGTTTGGGTAGTTGAAGTCGCCCAATATAATGGTGTTTGGAGAGACCTTCACATTTTCCAGTGTTCTCAGGAAGGCCGAGTGGGGTTCCTGGGTTTGGGAGGGTGGTCTGTAGCAGGCTATAAACTGGAAGGCAGTTTTACCCACTGTTAGTTGCACATGGATAGTCTCTGATGCTTCGTGCTGTGCCACCAACCTGGAGGTGTGGGTATCTTTGACGAATATTGATACTCCCCCTCCTTTTGTGGTTCAGTCCAAGTTTTGGGGCCAAACAGCATGGTATGAGGTATAACCTGGTAGTGCTGGGGTGCTCTCGGGAGCCTTGAACCAGGTTTCTGTTACTGCACAGATATCGATGTTCTCCATGCTAAGGAGAGTTTAGAGTGCGTGCATCTTGAGGTTTAGACTTCTGGCATTGAGTAGCATTACTCCTAGTTTCTTATCCCTTGTGATACCTATGGAGGTGGGTTTGTCTTTTCAGCCTTGCCTAAAAAAGGCACTATGGGGGTAGCAAGAGCCTTTGTCAATATCCGAAAGCCCAGGGGTGACAGGTGCAAGCCGTCCCTAGCGAAGCATCGTGGCTTGTCGAGCATGTCATCCCAGGCTGACAGGCATTGGATCCCCTTTGAATGACACCAGTACTTAAGCCAATTGTTGAAATTGATCATCTTGTCTTCATATTGTGGCATCATTCTTGGTGAGGGTAAGATGCTACTCAAGGTCAGGGTCATACCGGCCTGGGCTACATGCTCAGAGAGCTCCTCTATGTCTCTTTTCATGTAGTCCAGGGAGGTACGTCTCGGGTCATTCACACCAGTGTATAAACAATAAAAAAAACTAAATAAATCCTGGTCAAGCGCTTGTGGGCTATGTAGTAGAGCAGTAAATACATTTCCTTATTGAAATGGTTGTAGTTAATGGAGTGTGTGACATCATTGTGGGGCAAGATGTATATGCAGGTTATTTTTTAAGACAAATATGTAAACTTGACACAGGTAAATAAATTGCAAGATTAAATAATTTCTTTGTAAAAATAAAAAAGTAAAATATAGCCTCATCCCTCTGTAAAACATTTAGCTGATAATAATCAGTCAAACCTTTCTCAAACACATTGAAAGCACCGAAATGTCACTGCCCAAACCTTTCACACTGAAGTACATTACCTCTCAGAGTAGTATTTGATGGTACAAATTCAGTTCCCACAAATTTAAAGTAATGATTCTATATGCAGTCCCAAAGAATTATTTAAAGGGCATCATGTAATTGCACTAACGTATTCTGAGATGTGTAACTTTTATGCTCATCCTTACCCACATGTATAGAACTGTAGTGAACCATCTTTCATCTGATCTCTGGCATGACGTACCCATTTTGGGTGGTCCTACACAGTATAGCTTCACTGAGACACACAAGCCTGTTTATCCATTGCAAGGTAATTGTCTAGGAGGGATATACATACATACACACACACACACACACACACATATATATATATATATATATATATATATATATATATATATATATATAAAACACACATGCGCACACACGACTACTGCTTGTATGTCAAGATTTGCCAATCTGCTGTTTAGTGTCCCAAACCTTTTGGCTATGCCCTTTCACCAAAACACCAACATAGTTAAATTTCATCCTGCTACCCATCTCACCTGCAGAGTGCTGCCTGCTCTTCCCTGGGGGGAAAAAAAAACATGACCTCTGAACCGGAAGTGCTTATTTTTATCCAGTTCACTTCTCCCTTATTAGTGAATCTCTTTGCTGCATTCAGTACATCACAGTTACTTGGCACAACAATGATGTAATTATTAATGCCCAAGAATGGTTACTGCCCAGATCTTGTCTGCAGCACGGTATCCTGCCCTTCAGTATGAACAGGAGGATTGAGAAGACACCCTTGTTGAAGTTACACTGGCCTTGATTGCATTTTGGTTAGCTCTAGGGAAGTAGACACAAATCGTACTCTGCATTTATATTGTTGAGATGGCAGACAGAAGTGACCCGTGGGTCCTGCACTAT
Organism: Protopterus annectens; assembly: GCF_019279795.1. NCBI lineage: Eukaryota > Metazoa > Chordata > Ceratodontiformes > Protopteridae > Protopterus > Protopterus annectens. The sequence goes on along the minus strand of NC_056747.1, from coordinate 1,370,792,282 downwards.
TGTAACACCTTCCAAAAGACCTTCATTGGTACACAGTCGTATACCTTCTCCAGCTCCACAAACACATATATACAGCACGGGTCCACGTCTAAATCTTGAAAGCTCATAATCTCAAAATTCAAAATACTGAGTCCAAAATCTTGAAAGCTCAAAATACTGAATTTCATAATATCGAAAAAACAGAGTACACCAACACTTACAATATTCCAGCACAACTACATAACAAAACATATTATTTTTCTCCAACTGTAAGAAGGGGGTAAGCCCACCTGCACCCCCCCAAGTGGGGGGTTGTGCCCCCCACACCCCCTCCTACTTAAATGTATCAACTCTGAGATCGCACACTAACCATTAATTGCTTCATGACTGCATGTTGTATCCTTACTCATGTTCCTTTTTAATTTGTTGTACTACAACACCACTCATCTTAGTGTGGTAAAGTGCAATCTCGGAGTTGATATATTTAAGCAGCAGGGGGTGTGGGGGGCACAGCCCCCCACATGGGGAGGTGCAAGGGGGCTTGCCCCCCCCCTGGTAATAGTCGGAGTAAACTAATATGCTTTGTCTTTTGTTTATCTATGTACTAATGGTGGAGTATAGTAAGTGTTGGTATCCTGTAGTTTTTTTCGATATTATGAAATTCAGTATTTTGAGTTTTCAGTATTTTGAGCTTTCAAGATTTTAGACTCAGTATTTTGAATTTTGAGATTATGAGCTTTCAAGATTTAGAAGTTGACCCATGCAGCAGTGGCAAACTCCCATGACTCCTCCAATTTCCATTCAAGAATAGAGAATTGATTCACAATTCCATGGCCAGGTGGAAGCTGCATTGCTCTTCCCACCTTTGCATGGGCAGGATGGAAGCTGCTTTGTTCCTCCCACTGTTTCATTGCTAGGAAAGTAGCTGCTTTACTTCTCCCATTGTCACATGGCCAGGATAGTAGCTGCTTTGCTCCTCCCACTGTTTCATGGCCCAGGATGGAATCTGTATTGCTCCTCCCACTGTTCCATGGCCCGAGATGGAATCTGCATTGCCCCTCCCACTGTTCCATGGCCAGGGATGGAATCTGCATCACTCCTCCCACTGTTCCATGGCCCGGGATGGAGTCTTCATTGCTCCTCCCACCGTTCCATGGCCTGGGATGGAATCTGTATTGCTTCTGAATCAGAGCTTTTTGACGGTCAGATAAAGACTCAGTTATATCATTGTGGCATAGGGTTTCACTGGTAACCTGAGGAGCATGACCCTGTGTAACTGGAAAGTACCCACGTATCCAGCATTTCAAAACTAGGTAACTTTCCATTAAAGAGGCAGTGTCCTTAGTGTCCATACCTTCCATGTCATATTGAAAAGACGCATTAAACATGGCACCTCAACAATATCTATAACTTTAAGAATTTCTGACTTCAGAATCACTGTCTTGCTGCTGCAGGAATGTTGGTTTCCACAGTTACCGCATGGACAGAAATGCACCCAGTTCTATTATTAGCTTCCAGCAGTAACTCTTCAAAGGTATATGTGTTCACCAGGTTCCACAGTTCCCTGAAGTCATAATTTCACCACCCTTACTGACAGTAGCTTGAGCAATGGCCCACCCACTCTCATTAGCAACGGAACAGTTTGCCTGAACCTTTTTGAATCCAGTTAAGTTACTCTTTGCATGGCTTTCCAAAACTTCTGCTTCACCTGGGATTTTTCTTGAACAACCGCCATGCTGCCTCACTCATGGCTTGTTGCTGCCTGCTAGGAAAATCTGTCTACTAATATTATGTGTAATGGCACTGTCTTTAATTTGGCTGTTTTGCATACCTTTGGTGTCCACCATGAGGTCCCAGAGTTACTGTGATGTCAAGCTGTATGCCACAGCATTTTGCCACTGCTGTAGCCATTGAGGTCTTGAACTGGGTTCATTCAGAATCCATGGCCACAACCTAGTAAACAGGAGAATTTCCTCTAAATGGAAGTTGAACTCATCCTCTATAGAATCATCTAATAGCCATTTCTGGTAACTATTGATAACAACAATAAGTTTGTGTTTACTGGTATTGATCAAGTAAAAGACTATTACATTTGGTGCTGAAAATTATCTATATTGGAGAGAATATGCATGGCAGCTGAAGCTCGAAGAATGCCGTTTTCCAGATTTGAATGATAAAGAACGTTAACAAAACGTTTTTAACAAGAAAGGGGTTAAAGCATTAGTTGTAGAAGATCATTGGTTTGGGAACATCATGTGATCTTAAGCAGTTGTATACAATTCATTTGATATTACTATGTGATTTTTCTGATGAAGTTCTGGTACAGGGATGAAACCGCTTACAACAAATCAGTTATATTTGTGCGTTCATTTTGTGAGGACATTTTGTTTGAGATTTCGTGGGTGTTGTTGTTGCCATTTTTCATTTGCAGCGTTTGCCCTGCTGCTGCACCAACCATGTGACCCAGGTTAGCATAAGCCGTTCAGTAGTCAGTAGCTCAGCACCTCTTGTGGTTTGTGTCCAGAACGTGTCCAATAGGGCTATCAAAGTGACTACTGAGTTGGTTATCGACCTTTCATCCAATGTGTTGTGGTACCAAGTATGCTTATTAGCAGCCAAGTTTCAAAGACCTATCTGTGACCAGCACAAAAGACTAGTAGTGATTTACTCTAATGTTGCAGATGCAACAGGCCGTTTCCCATTGTCATTTATCTCAGGACAGTTTAAGTCAGGGTCAGAAGGTCATACTGTATCAGCCATTACTCCCATGGCCTTCAAGAAGGCTAAATACTGTTTTTTTTTTTTTTTTTTTTTTTTTGTAGGGGAGAGGTGGGATTTTTCTCCACTTTACATCATCCTATGCTCCTTGCCCACAGCCCCATGTCCATCGCTGGTTCTACTAGCTGTCTCTCTCTGAATTCATTCTATAGGACTAGGGCGGGCATAGAACTTAATATCTGGCTCTTCACATCCCTCTCTTTTTTTATGACCTACTTCATTGCTTCTCCCTCCCTCCCACATGATCCTTGTAGCACAGTTTTGAGGCAGACATGCAAAAGGGAGATGTGATGCCTTGCCCAACCTCTGTAGCAACTCAGTCATGTCCAAACCCTATTCCCTTTGACACTCCCGTGATAGTGACATCACCTGCCTCCACGAGGGATCATTGTCAGAGATGCTCACTGGACCACCTTCCTTCCATGGATGGTAATGCCCATCCCTCCATGCTTTTCCATCTGTTGCCCAACCCACAGATCGAACCCAGGTCAGCTGGGCTGTAGTCAGGGCTTAGCTACACTTTGCATAGGTAGTTACTGTGGTTACAGACCAGGGGACCATTGAGGTACCTAGCTCAAGTTCCCCGTGTTCTGCCAAGCACAGTTTGGTTAAGTGGCTTTCTGAATATCCCACATTAGATGAATGAGGGTATCAGACCCAGTACCTCAGGAGCTGCTCCTAGAGGTTGTGACTTTGTGTTCAAAGGATAGGGTGTTGTCTAAAAAGTTATCAAGATCTTTGATGACTGAATCAGTCTGGTGAGAAGCCATCTGTACTGTACATATAAGAAAAGTTACATTTATCAAATGTGATCCTACTGCACTTATTTCCGTTTTATTTGAGGAGGCCATGTTCTCTGTACCAGTGATTTGTGTATTCTAGTCCTTTCTATAGCATGATGTTATCAGGAGTTGGGCAAACAGTAATAATAATACCAATTTATGATAATCAGCAAACCTAATTAGTAAAATGTCTGGATATTCAGAGAAATAGGTGTTGAAAGGAGGTGGTCCCAACTTGGAGTCCTGAGGTTCACCACTACTTAACTTTTGCTTTCTGATATGATTCCTGTTTTGGACAACCAGTTTGTTATGTACCTAACAGCATAATGGTTAATGTTTATGTCTCTGAGCTTATTTACAGCAGCTGCATGAGGGACAGCATTGAAGTCTTTAGCCAGGTTTGGTATGTTTTGTAGAATGTATAGTCTCTGTCCATAGATGCCATGACGTTTTTGAAGACGTTAACAAGATTGCAGGCATGGCATACTCTTGACAAAGCCAAATTGATATGCTTCCAGGACAGTAAAGTTTTTAATGTTTGTATTCAAGAAGTGTGATGTGGTGTTTCATGGCCCTATTAGGCTTGTTAGGCTGATGGTTCTATAGTTATAGAGTCTGAGGTGGTGCCTCCCTTGTGTACTGGTCCCCTAGTGGTCAGTTTCCAAGGTCTGGGAACACAGAATGTGGAAATGCGTAAGTTAAAGACATTTAGGAGATACTATGACGGAGCATATTTGGAACTGTTTGTTAGGTAACTAGGTACTTTGTCAGGACCCACAGCTGTAGCATTTCTGGCCTCTGGGAGGTACTTTGTCAGGACCCACAGCTGTAGCATTTTTGGCCTCTGGGAGGTACTTTGTTAGAACCCACAGCTGTAGCATTTTTGGCCTCTGGGAGGTACTTTGTTAGAACCCACAGCTGTAGCATTTTTGGCCTCAGGGAGGTAACATTTTTGGCCTCGGGGAGGTACTATGTCAGGATCCACAGCTGTAGCATTTTTGGCCTTGGGGAGGTACTTTGTCAGAATCCACAGCTGTAGCATTTTTGGCCTCGGGGAGGACAGTTAAGACTTGCTCCATGATAATCACAGGTTGGTGCAGAGACTCTGGAATCTGCAGGACTTCAGTAACTGTAGCAGTAAATCTGTTTGCAAGTATCTTAGGCATATCCTTAAGTGTTACAATATGTAATGTCATTGTGAATTAGCTGAGAGTATTGTTGGGTGGTCTTTCTTAGTTTTTTAATGTAGTTAAAGAATGATTTGTAATTCTCTTTAGTTTCAGCTATTATTTTCAGATCACATTTAGCTTCGACTTTCCTGATGGTGTTTTGCACTTCTTTTCTTATTCTTGATGGTGTTCTTTTAATGAGTTGATTTTGATTTGTTGTAGATGTTTAGTATTTTTTATTGTAGAGTTTGTTAATGTGAGTAGACCGCAAAGGTGATTTACATTTGAATATACCTTTATATTTGGACCTGTCTTAGAATGCTTGGTCTATACTGCTTAATCGACGCGAATAAAATTATGCAGTATAGTTAAGCACTGAGGCGACATGTGATCTGGAAATATTGCAACATAATTTTGAGAACTCATGTTTATTTCATCATGTCTTGAGCTTTCCTACATGTTAACACTACGTTTGGACTCCATATACTTTTTTATATATTTTTAAATGTAATTCCAGACTCTGGTCAGAATTTTTTGGTGTCCAACAATGCAGTGTTTGGCTTTAAAATTTTACATCATAACCCCTAAGCTCTGTGTGTTTTCACTTGCATCCTGCTTTCATTTAGTCAGTCAGGTTTAATTACCATTTGTTGCTTTTCAATGACTAATTAAAAGACAAACTGGGATAATCCTACACAACAGTATTCTCAGTGCCTGTTATTTATTTTTTATTTCTAAAGTGGCCAGTTTTCATTCTTTTGTTATCCCTGAGTTGTAGTCTTAAACTCATCTGCCCTCCCCCTAAACACCTCCCCTTCGTATCTGTCAAACTGGCAAATTTGAGGTGTCTGCTGCTGTGATTGGCAGCTCACAGCAGGAGAAAAAGTTCATGTGCTGAGAATACTGTGCTTTTTGACCACAGTTCATGGACGCCCAGGATAGATGGCTGATTTTGCTACCGTAATGTTTCTGTCTGATTATAAGTGTTTATGCAAGTAAATTTCCAGTGTTTAAGACGATATCAGCTGAGACTGTAAGTAATACGAAGAGTGTATATGATTCCTTGGACTTAAGTACAGGTTTAATTATAGGTGTAGATGTGGGGTGAATGGATGGGGTTTGCTTCACTGCTTGAAAGAATTTATTTGTCATGTATTCAGAGTAGCTTTTAATGTTTGCCCACCATACTGGTATGGAAAGAATTGGAGTGGTAAAATATGCTATAGGACTGTAGGAAGTACAGGAGTAAAGGGTAATGTTATATTAGTTTATAGTTTTAATATGGAGTCAACGGAAACCCAGATAAGAGAGGAGAATAAAAATGTGAGGTGGCCATGTTGTTGGAGGCGTTAGGTGGGATAGAGTCAGGACAGTTATGGGGGTATAAATGTAAAACAGCACAATAAAAAATGTACTCCACGAGATTAATGTTCCGTTGCCAAAAACAAATAAAAGCAATAATCCACAGTCCAGTATGGTAGCAGAACAACCAGGCACTCCGTCAGCTTTCTTTAACATAAATTTATTTAGACAAGATAAAAACGTTGGTAAGCGCTTTCGCTAAATAGCTTCTTCAGACCTTATAATAACTAAACATTCTATCTCTTATTTAAATAAATTCATATTTCTCACACCCAATCACAAGCTTTCTTGTCTCAAAGCAATTATGTTAGTCATACAACACAGATTTAAAATGCATGTATTATAAGAAACGTGTCTGTACTTCACATCAGTATCATAAAAATGAATTACATTCATATAAACATGCTATAAAAATGAAGTATAAAGGCATACAAACATGTAACAACTTCATCTATTCATTTATGTATTTATTTATTTATTCTCCTGCTTTTCAATAGGGGTTTTGTAGGGGCTCTTTCATTGAGCCCTCTCCCTGTATCTGCTCTCATAACAATAATCTAATTTACTTCCCTACTTTCTGTAAAATTCCCGATCTCGCCTTCTCTAATAGTTGGTCTAATAACTTCTATAACCCTAAAATTAAATCTATGTTCTTCTCTTAAACTCCTAACATGTTTTGACAGTGCACTGCATTCTGATTTAATTTGAATGTTATACAGATGTTCTCTTATCCTATCCTTGAATACCCGATTAGTCTTCCCTGTATAGAATGAACGACAGGACTCACACTCTGCCAGATATACTACATTGGATGTAAGGCAGCTGGCTGATGACTTAAGTGTATTCCTTCTGTGTATCTGGATGTTTAAATGAGCTACTATATTAACAATAGATTTCAGATATAAATGAATTAATAGGAGACCGACTCAAGTTCTCTTATAGAAATAGAAGAAGATTGAAGAGACTACTCCGTTATAATAATGGGCAAAGAGACCGAATGGACATGGACACATCCGCACAACCTTCTGGGACATGTAACCATTGTCCATATATTAACACTAGTAGCTCATTTACACATCCAGATACACAGAAGGAATACACTTAAGTCATCAGCCACCTGCCTTACATCCAGTGTAGTATATCTGGCAGAGTGCGAGTCCTGTCGTTCATTCTATACAGGGAAGACTAATCGGGTATTCAAGGATAGGATAAGAGAACATCTGTATAACATTCAAATTAAATCAGAATGCAGTGCACTGTCAAAACATGTTATGAGTTTAAGAGAAGAACATAGATTTAATTTTAGGGCTATAGAAGTTATTAGACAACTATTAGAGAAGGCGCGATCGGGAATTTTACAGAAAGTAGGGAAGTTGTTGTTGTTGTCTTTCGGCTTTTCCCGGCTAGTGGTCGCCACAGCGGAACTCCTGTTCGCTAATGATTGGCAGTAGATTTTCATGAACGCCGAGGTGCCAACTCAATGTTCAACCTTCAGCGAAGGCATGCCCATTTGCGCATGTCTTTTGAACGCCCACCAAACCGCGGGGAGGACATGCAGACTCCACACAGAAGGCACTCCCCGCACTCCAGCCGAGAATCGAACAGGAGAACCTCTTGCTGTGAGGGAACAACGCTACCGCTGCATCACCGCCGATAGGCACTTATGACAGAAGCCAGAACATTCTGCAAAATCAAGGACAGATGAAAAGCCACTGTAGTACTTGTGTCTACCTTGGATGGTGGATATTCTGCACATTTACACTGCATAACTGCTCCTTGCCTTGCTTGGACACATCCAGAGTCACTACATGGGGGAGTGGGGTGCAACAAGTATGTCACAATTTGAAATGTCTCTGGCTGACTGTGATGGCCTTGAAACATTTGTCATACCTCTCAACCTCAGAGCAAGAAATCTGGACAAAGCCATACATAGAAGTGGGACAAAGTCCCAAAAATATGGACAATTTTTAAATATTGCTCTTATAAACTTAGAAAGATAATAGAATAGTAGGTCTTGCATTAGCATGACTTTTCTGAAAGGTATGAAATCTGAAACTCAAATGTCTGCCATTATTTTCTAACTTCAGTCTTTAATGATTTGCCACTAATTTGCCAGAAAACAACAATTTTATGAAAAACAGACCAAAATGTGATGCAAAAATATAAAATAGCCACACAATACAGCTGAGAACCTGTCAAAGAAGGAACTTTTTTAATATTAGTACTGTTAACTTGAGCAGCTGACAAAATAAAAGAATCTACATGCATTTCTGAAAAAAAAGTAATCTATAACTCTGATCATTACAGTTATTTCTTAATTGTAAACCCTCCATGTTTTCGTCCAAAATTGCCATTTTGCGGAGGGATTATTAGGGGAAGAGTAACATTTTGAGCCAAAATTGGGGAAAGTTGAGAGTTTTGAATATGCCTAACTCTATAAAGCAATTTATTTGCACGTACCTCTCAACCTGTTAATGCATGAAATCTGGACAAGGCCAAATATACTGGGGGAACATATAAACAGTGCTGAAAATTGCTCTTGTATAAACTGAGACAGTTGATAGAATAACAGGTCTTGCTTTAGCATGCATTTTTCTGAAGATTATGAAGTCTGAAACTCTGTCATTTAGTGACTTTATTCCTAAATGATTTGCCAGAAAACCACACATTTTATGATGAACAAACAAAAAAATAAGAAGCAAAAATCTATTCATTCTGCAAAAATATGGACAGTTGAGAGGTATAGTTCAGCCGGGGCTGTCTTTGAGTTTGCTGCCCTTTCCCCCTTACAAAATCATGGTCGAATGGGGCCTCCCCCCTGCAGCCATTCCAATGAACCATTACTTGGTTATTTCACCCCATTTACCATCAACACTATGTGCATACTGCTTTACTTCTGCGATGATTTGGACTTCATTTGAAAGTTTTATTTTGCATTTTACAGCGCAAATACTAATAGACATCTGCTAAACAAAGCAATGCAGTCTCACAATGAAAACAGACTTAGCATTAAAACTTCTCTGCCCTTGAAACTCACATTCATTGAAACAGCACTGAAACCCAAGAAAATACATTTTGCCAGTGGCAGATAAAGATTGACTTTGGGTTTGGGCTGTTTTCAAATCACAGGCCCCCTGCACACGAAACCTACACATGCTCTTTCATACACCTTCCTGATTGTATTAAATTATATTCCTTGTACAATACAGTACAGTTTTAGAGGGCGTTTTAAATTTATTTATTGGTGAAAGTAGGGAAGTAAATTGGATTATTGTTATGAGAGCAGATACAGGGAGAGGGCTCAATGAAAGAGTCTCTACAAAACCCCTATTGAAAAAAAATAAATACATAAATGAATAGATGAAGCTGTTACATGTTTGTATGCCTTTATACTTCATTTTTATAGCATGTTTATATGAATGTAATTCATTTTTGTGATACTGATGTGAAGTACAGACGCATGTTTCTTATAATACATGCATTTTAAATCTGTGTTGTATGACTTTACCATAATTGCTTTGAGACAAGAAAGCTTGTGATTGGGTGTGAGAAATATGAATTTGTTTTAGATAGAATGTTTAGCTGTTATAAGGTCTGAAGACACTGTTTAGTGAAAGCATTTACCAACGTTTTTATCTTGTCTAAATAAATTTATGTTAAAGAAAGCTGACAGAGTGCCTGGTTGTTTCGTTACCATACTGGACTGTGGAGTAATGGGGGTATGCTGGAGGTGTTAGGTGGGACAGGATCAGTCAGGACAGTAATGGGGGTATGCTGGAGGTATTAGGTGGGATAGAGTCAGTTAGGACAGTAATGGGGGTATTCTGGAGGTGTTAGGTGGGACAGGGTCAGTCAGTCAGGACAGTAATGGGGGTATGCTAGAGGTGTTAGGTAGGATATGATCAGTCAGTCAGCACAGTAATGGGGGTATGCTGGAGGTGTTGGATGGGATAGGGTCAGTCAGCACAGTAATGGGGGTATGCTGGAGGTGTTGGATGGGATAGGGTCAGTCAGCACAGTAATGGGGGTATGCTGGAGGTGTTGGATGGGATAGGGTCAGTCAGCACAGTAATGGGGGTATGCTGGAGGTGTTGGATGGGATAGGGTCAGTCAGCACAGTAATGGGGGTATGCTGGAGGTGTTGGATGGGATAGGGTCAGTCAGCACAGTAATGGGGGTATGCTGGAGGTGTTGGATGGGATAGGGTCAGTCAGCACAGTAATGGGGGTATGCTGGAGGTGTTGGATGGGATAGGGTCAGTCAGCACAGTAATGGGGGTATGCTGGAGGTGTTGGATGGGATAGGGTCAGTCAGCACAGTAATGGGGGTATGCTGGAGGTGTTGGATGGGATAGGGTCAGTCAGTCAGCACAGTAGTGGGGGTATGCTGGAGGTGTTGGATGGGATAGGGTCAGTCAGCACAGTAATGGGGGTATGCTGGAGGTGTTAGTAGGAGATCAGTTTGTTAGGATGATAGTGCAGTTACATTGGAGATGGCAGGCAGGAAAATGTCAGGTCAGGACAAGAATATAGAGGTACACTGAAGATGTTGGGTAGGAGGATGTCATTTGGTCAGGACGGGAATAGGGAGGTACACTGGTGATGTTGGGTAGGAGAATGCCATTCAATCAGGATGGTAATGGTGGAAGCACTCTGGACATTTGATCTGAATCAGGATGGGGAGATGTACTGGACATGATGGGTAGGAGTGCATCATTTGGTCAGGACGAGACTAGGGAGATGCACAAGAAATGTTCAGTTCTACAGAATGAGATCAGCATGTAGTGCTGGTCCAGAGGTGGTACCAAACCCTGACAAGGTTGGAAAATAAGGGAAGTGCAGTGGGCATGGGTGGTGTTAGTGACCTTAGGGAAGGTCCAGCTTTATCCCTATATTTTGAGTTTGTTCTAAGATCACAGTAGTGCAGACAATGTTACAAGAGAATGTGAGGCCTGATTTGACCAGAAGCCTTTACAGGTCTGCAAATTGTGTCTTATAGGGGTTTGACAATAAAGAAGGGGGACTGTTTAGGGAACTGTTTAAGGTACATAAGGCAAGCTGGTTGTGGAGTACAGAAGTCCAGGAAGTCATCAAAAGAAAGGAGGAGTGCAGGAAAACTTGGGTGGTAGAAAAGACACACCAGGGTAGGAAGGAATACCAGTATGCTAACAAAGAGGCTAAAAGAGGAGTTACAGTGGCAAAGAACAAGGTATCAGAGGCACTCTACCAGCTTCTAGATAGTGACTGAGTGGATGGCACAAAGAAACTCTATCCCAATTGCAAGGCAAAGACAGAAAGATAAAGAAGACGGACACCCTTCATGAGGGATGCCAGCAACAACCTCCTTAACAGTACACAAGATGTCAAAGGCAGGTGGGAGGAGTATTTCCAGCAGCTTCTGAAGGAAGAAAACCCAGCAGAAGCTGTACTGCCCCAGACACAGTCCACGATGAGAGAAGAAGAGGAGCCCACCCTAGAAGAAGTAAGAACAGCACTAAGGAAGATGAAGTCAGGGAAAGCAGCAGGCTCAGATGAGGTGACAGCAGATATGATAAAGATGCTGGGTGAGACAGGGGAGAAATGGCTCCTGAGGGTACTAATAGCAGTGTGGAGAAAGAGACTTATCCCAGATGACTTGAGAACAAACATACTAGTGCCAGTGTACAAGAACAAAGAGGACTTTCACAACTGTGGGCAATATAGAGGTATGAAATCTCCTATCACACTGCATGAAAGTTCTGAAGGGGGTGATTGATAAATGAATAAGCAAAGTAGTAGAAAGTAAGATGGGAAGTGAGCAGTTTGGATTCAGGTCAGGATGCAGCACAACTGACTTGATATTTGCAGTGAGACACATACTTGAGAAGAAGCTAGAAATGAGGAAAGTGTCCAACTGGGCACTACAAGATTTGGAGAGAGGAAGGCCTAAGATAAGGTTCATGGATGTGGTGAGAGAGGACATGCAGGTGGTTGGTGTGACAGAGCAAGATGCAGAGGACAGGAAGAAATGGAAACAGATGATCCGCTGTGGCGACCCCTAACGGGAGCAGCCGAAAGAAGAAGAAAGGACAAGCTCTCAAGAAACCTAATTTGGGCAGTCCTGCAGTGGTTCAAAGTCCCAGAAACATTGGTAGAATTAGTGCAAGTTATGTACTAGGACCCAGTGACTCGAGTATGAACAGTGTTCAGTCTTAGAGTCTTACAGAGAGATTCCCAATAGGAGTGCATCAGGGTTCAGCTCTACACCCACTGCTATTCATACTGGTGATAGACAACATTAGCAAACAGATCAGAGGGGACAGACCTGCAAAGTTGCTGTATGCAGCTGATGTGGTATTAGAGGTGGACGCTGAGCAAGAGCATCAGCAAAGGGTAAGGGACTAGCGTGCAAAACTGAAGGTACATGGAATGTAACTGAATACATATAAGACAGCTGTCATTGCAGCAAATGAGGGAAATTGAAAAGCTGAAAACTGAGACAAAAGGAAAAACAGTGGAACTGGTTAACAGCTTTAAGTATCTGGGAGGTGTGGTCAAAGGGAAGGGAGATCTGAATGAGGAGGTCAAAGCTAAAATCAGAGGGGCTGCGGCCTACTGGCACAGAGTGCTAGGGTAGTGTATGACAGAAGGATGCCAAAGAAGCTGAAAAGTAAGAGGTGCAAAATAGCAGTGCAACCAGTACAACTGTATGGTACAGAAACCTGAGCAATGCGACCACAGTACAACTGTATGGTACAAAAACCTGAGCAGTGCGACCAGTACAACTGTATGGTACAGAAACCTGAGCAGTGCGACCAGTACAACTGTATGGTACAGAAACCTGAGCAGTGCGACCAGTACAACTGTATGGTACAGAAACCTGTGCGACCAGTACAACTGTATGGTACAGAAACCTGAGCAGTGCGACCAGTACAACTGTATGGTACAGAAACCTGAGCAGTGCGACCAGTACAACTGTATGGTACAGAAACCTGAGCAGTGCGACCAGTACAACTGTATGGTACAGAAACCTGAGCAATGCGACAAGTACAACTGTATAGTACAGAAACCTGAGCAATGCGACAAGTACAACTGTATAGTACAGAAACCTGAGCAGTGCGACCAGTACAACTGCATGGTACACAAACCTGAGCAGTGCCACCAGTACAACTGTATGGTACAGAAACCTGAGCAGTGCCACCAGTACAACTGTATGGTACAGAAACCTGTGCAGTGCCACCAGTACAACTGTATGGTACAGAAACCTGTGCAGTGCCACCAGTACAACTGTATGGTGCAGAAACATGAGCAGTGCCACCAGTACAACTGTATGGTGCAGAAACATGAGCAGTGCCACCAGTACAACTGTATGGTGCAGAAACATGAGCAGTGCCGCCAGTGCAACTGTATGGTACAGAAACCTGAGCAGTGCCGCCAGTGCAACTGTGTGGTACAGAAACCTGAGCAGTGCCACCAGTGCAACTGTATGGTACAGAAACCTGAGCAGTGCCACCAGTGCAACTGTATGGTACAGAAACCTGAGCAGTGCCACCAGTGCAACTGTATGGTACAGAAACCTGAGCAGTGCCACCAGTACAACTGTATGGTACAGAAACCTGAGCAGTGCCACCAGTACAACTGTATGGTACAGAAACCTGAGCAGTGCCACCAGTACAACTGTATGGTACAGAAACCTGAGCAGTGCCACCAGTACAACTGTATGGTACAGAAACCTGAGCAGTGCCACCAGTACAACTGTATGGTACAGAAACCTGAGCAGTGCCACCAGTACAACTGTATGGTGCAGAAACCTGAGCAGTGCCACCAGTACAACTGTATGGTGCAGAAACCTGAGCAGTGCCACCAGTACAACTGTATGGTACAGAAACCTGAGCAGTGTGACCAGTACAACTGTGTGGTACAGAAACCTCAGCGACCAGTACAACTGTATGGTACAGAAGTCTGAGCGACAAATACAACTGTGTGGTACAGAAACCTGAGCAGTGCGACCAGTACAACTGTGTGGTACAGAAACCTGTGCAACCAGTACAACTGTGTGGTACAGAAACCTGAGTGACAAGTACAACTGTATGGTACAGAAACCTGAGCAGTGCGACCAGTACAACTGTATGGTACAGAAACCTGAGCAGTGCGACCAGTACAACTGTATGGTACAGAAACCTGTGCGACCAGTACAACTGTATGGTACAAAAATCTGAGCAATGCGACCAGTACAACTGTATGGTACAGAAACCTGAGCAGTGCCACCAGTACAACTGTATGGTACAGAAACCTGTGCGACCAGTACAACTGTATGGTACAGAAACCTGAACAGTAAAGGCAGAGCATTTGAAGAAGCTAGAGGTGATGGAAATGAAGTGCCTGAGAAGGATGCTAGGATACACACTGTGGGACAGACAAATAAATGAAAACATAAGAGAAGAAGCCAGAGTAGCTCAAATTGCAGAAATGGTCAAAGAGAACAGATTATGGTGGTTTGGGCACATGTGCAGAAAATCAGAAGACAATTTGGTGAAGAAGATTTGGAATACACCGGAAGAAGGCAAGACTAAACAAGGGAGTCCAGCAAAGAAATGGATGGATTGTGTGAGAGAAGACCTGTGACAGTCCGGCATGAGTATTGAAGAAGTTAGGAGAGTAGCACTGAATAGGGAGAGATGGTGACAAGTGACACGACACCCCAACCCCATATAGAAGATGAGAAAAGGGGACTTTATGGGTTTACCTTTATAATCTCGAATCACACTTGTGAGAGTATTCATATATTCACATCGAAAAAACAAAACTGGAAACAGCGACAGTTGTTAATGTTTGAAAAGCAGCAAATCGAACAGCTGATTCGTTGTTTCGAACATAAATATTGACAACAAAATTAGATAGTGTAATGCAGGGGGGCAAGCCCCCCTGCACCCCCCACCCCCCTACTTTATTATTCTAACTCCGAGATCGCACTACAGCGGGGAAAGGAACCATTTCCAACTCCCCACTATAGTGCAATCTGCCCCAGAATGTCGAAAGTGCAATGAGCAAAGCTCGCTGTGCATTCGCTCATTTCACATTCGAACCTTCTTCCGTTCGACGTTTGCAAATCTTGCAAACTGTCTTATGAACAATTGTCGATCGCCCGTGTGCAATACGCACATGTAAAGGTAAACCAAGTTTATGATGATGATTGATAACTGTTTGGGGAACCAGAGGGAGGTGACTTTTCATTTGGGATAAAGGCTACTTACCCTAAATTTCAAATCCTTTCAACTTAGTTGGGGGGGGGGGTAAGATGGCTATAAAATGGATTGTAGTGGTAGGTACTGTTATAAGGTTATAGTTTTTGTTATTTGTTTGAAACAATGCAACTTGTAACCATAACAAAAGGTAATATGGTTGTGTTGGGGAACATGCTGCAGTATTAAGTTGTAGTTTTGTACACGTTATGTGGAAGGAATGTACTTTGTAACTACAGAGTATTTACATTTGTATACCTGGGTAGTGCTGTGATCACAACTGACCAGTTTCAGGCACAGCCTGAGTGAAAAGGTTTCACATTTATTCCAAAAATTATTTTAATGACAACACAAAAAATATAATGACAGGTCAAACAACCATATAGTGTATAAAGTATTTTGAGTATGGTATACAATGTATACAGTTTTGCAGCATACAAGTCTTGAAGGCAGTTAAATGTGTAATATTTACAGTGATGCTGTATTAATTATGAGAAGTAAGGCAGTGGATTCAGAGTCTGGGAGGGTCACCAAGGTCATGTATGCTTAAGGTACTCATGGTAAGTAGGCTTGTAGGCAGTCATTGTTTGTTTCCTGGCAGGAGGCTAAAGAATTTTGACTGAGGCAGTACCCTGAATTTATGTTTTAGACTCTGTAGTTGCATCCATAGTTACTGTTAATTGATGTGGTACTGGTTGGACTGTAGTAAGTGATACAACATTTAACACTACTGCCCCACAACACTTTGTTCCACATTTCCATTGATTCCTTAACTATGAATGTCCTCCCTGTATCCTTGTAGATTTTCATGAAGTACTTTGCTTTTCTGCTGAAGTCCATAGACATACCATATGATAGATTGACAATCCTCCAAATCAGCAGTGGGTGCACTTGCACTGTTGAGTGAGTGTGTCTGTGTATCTTACGATAGACTGACTTCCTTTCCAGAATTAGTCTCTCTGCTTTTCACCCTTTGAGTGCCAGAATCAGCTCCATTTTCCTTGCGACTTTGGACTGGGCAAGGTTTGTACTGGAGAATGAACGAATCAGTAGTTTGACCTCAGTGTTCTGTGTGTATTACTCTGGAGAGTTTGAAACAGTGTAAAACATACAGAAATAGAAAAGAGAGTTTTTACTTAATTATGCAATTCATTATATTGCTGTTGCAGTGCAGTATAGTAGTTAAAGCAGTGCTGTGAAGCTGGAGACCTGGGTTTGAATGCTGCTATCTCCCATTCCTGCACAGTTTCTTATGCTCCAGTTATAACATGCAGCTCCCTTCAGGCTGCTTGACTACAAAAATAAAAATGATTACAAATCTGTTAAACAGGAAGTTTTTAAGATGGGTTCTGGTAGCACCTTGCTAAGCATGCACTCATTTGCATCATATCTGTTCATTAGCACTTTCTGTATTATTCAGTTGGTTACTAGATCAGTTTACATGCATGTGGCTTCCTTCTGTAATTTCCATGCTGTTCATAGGATTTGCACGAGGACTTACATCAGAGGTATTACTGAATGTAGGGAATTCCCATTCACCACCTCTGTATCCTTTTCAGATCCTGTAAGTCACATCCAAAACCCAATCTCACCCCTCTCCTTCACAGATTCACTCTCATAATTACCCGTTCACAGAACAGCACATTTTTGCTGATACTTTTCCCTCATTTATGAAGCCGTATGTAGTGCTTGCCAAATTTTATATGTATTATTTTGATAAATGTAAGATTATGTAGCAGATAGTTATTTTTGATGATAGTTCGTGAAGCAGCCCAGCTCAGTGGGGAAATATTTATGATGTTCCGCTTTTGTGGTTTTACAGCCCTTTTAATTGTTCTGATGTGCCAAAAAATAAGCTTACAGGAGAAATAATGAAGTGCTTTCTTAAACTAATTTAAGATCCAAGAGGGAACTGGTACGTCTCTAGCTTTTGCTTTTGAAGTAAAAGCCAAGTTACCCAAACATTGTAGATTCAGTGCTAGGAGGAAGTGGTCCGTGCCTAATTGAATGTGGTATGTTCTTAAGCCAGTAAATAATGTTTCAGTTCTGTTTTACTCAAAGTATCAAGCAGAAATCTGTGTTCTGTCATGGATTGTACTTTTATAGATATGTGTTATTGGAAGTCTATAGCACCCACTGTTTTGTTGTGTATGTCATGGAGCTAAAGTTTCGGAGCAGTAATGTGTCTCTGCCTTCCAAACATTGTTTCCTTACTGTTTTAATTGCTTGGCGCATGAAACGGCTTCCACATTTCTGCATTCACAGAAGGCCTACAACAGCTGAAATGGATGGAACTAGGAGTAAAATGGCAACAAGGTAATAATTGAAAGGGTTGAATGTTTTAACTGTAGTAAAATGGTAACATTGTATCTTTGCGAGAGGATGCAGACAATGGAATATTTTATAGTAAAGTGACTTCATTTTATATGTGTGATCCTTCCTCCCTTCCTTTGAGTGCTTTTCTGATGTGCAGAGCTGCTAACTAATGTGTGATGGTCAGCATACTGTCAGCTTCTCTGTTCAAGTATTGCAGAAAAAGACAAAAAGTAATAGTGTGTGGGGGGGGGGTAGGGAGAGACAGAAGTCCCACTATCTCGGTCAATTTTTAAATATTACTGTAATTCACTTAGAAAGGTAATTGAATAATATATTTTCTAGCAACAAGTATTTTCTGAACAATAAGAAGTATGATTGTAATCCTCAACGATTTACAGAAAATCAAAAATTGTACAAGGGATGGGGATTTTTCCTTTCTTTTTTGGCTTCTATTCCCTTACATCTGAAGTTAGTGGATTTTTATTAATCACCTGCTCCCCTCCTCCTAGCTGCAGACGTGTAAAGACCTCTACAAGAACTTGTGTCCTCCCATGCCGTGGTCACACTCCCATGCTGTGGTCACATTCCAGAGTCGGACACTGTGCTTCCATGGCACCTATATGGAGAGCTGCCAAGGTACTGGACATTTCTCTTTAGAGTCCTGCCTTGTGTGAAGATTCCTATTGTTTACTGCCCTCCCCAAAGTAATCTGATGCTGCTTAGTCCCCCCCCTCCCCATCACATAACCATAGACCAGTGCCTATTTTGTCTATCTTGTTAATGGCATATGTCCAGGAGTTTAAAGCCTGTAGTACCAGACATGCAGAAAGAAAAGTTCCAGTGGTAACAGTAGCTAAATCAAGCTAAAAATGAATTGTTGGTAAAGGTTAATGCTACATATTACAGAAATAGGCAAAACATAAGTGGGCAGAAGTTCATAAATCAATATAAATATAATAGGACTGTATTTGTGTATTAGTACCATAGGATTCTATTTATGTACAGTATTTTAAATGATGCGTTCTGAAGCAGACTGACATAATGTAAGGGAAACCGAGGATGTGACATTTGCATAGATATGCTTATCCAGTCATCTATGTCATTTAAAAGCCCGCATTTGCATTTGTTTCCCACCTTCCCTGTAACTAGTCTAGTCCAGATACAGATTTGCTGTATCCAGGACTGTCTGTAAGCTCCTGAGCTCCCCAAGCCTTTCTGTGTTGGAGGGAAGCCTTCTAGCTTGTCAGTGGGAGTGGTAAGCACTAGGTAACCTAGCTACCACATAAGGAGTGGTTTCTGGCCCAGAAATAGTAGCTATTAGTCGTTTGGGCAATTTTTCCATCTCTCAACTTTCTCATTTAAAAGCCCGCATTTGCACTTGTTTCTTTCATGTAACTAGTCTAGTCTAGATACAGATTCTTAGTTTTAGCACTTGAATTTGCTTATTTGGGCTCAGCACTTGTTCAGAACTTGTAAGCACTAAATAACCTACTAATTACTGCAGCACTCAACCTTCCTCATTACCTACAGGAAAACAGTTTTCATACTTACTTTCCTCACTTGCTTAGAGAAACACAGCTCTTGTACTCATTTTCCTCACTTGTCTAGAGGAAAATAGTTTTTTTTATTCAGGCATGTCCAAGGGTCAGCTCCCAGTGTTCTCTCCTGTCTATCTGATGAATCTGGGCATCTTGGGGCAATGTAGCAATTGCCTCATGTACACAGACAACCCTTTCCACCTAACACCCAACAGTACAACCTGTGAGAGATGCACTTATCTAGCCAAACTGGAGGTAAAGCTCTCTCTCCAACCAAGACTGAACTTGACAGTCAAGAGGAGAAGGTAAACACTTGTACCACACCACACTCATCACATAGTCCCACTAAATCTACATCACCAAAATCCACACATAGAAACACAAAAACATTTGCTGAGGCTCTCAATAATAATCTGCTCAAGCAACAGAGACCTCCAAAGCAGAAACGCAAGCAACCTCTACCCCCCAACACAACCCAAATGACACACAGCCCACAGACTCAGTGTGCCACTCGACCACAGTCCATAAGGTAAAACAACGTACCCAACACACTAGTCATAGGTGACTCAATAGTCAGGTACACTGATGTCCCACTCACCAGGCTAAACAAGGAGGTTACTGTCAGCTGCCTGTCAGGTGCCAGGATCTGCCACATAACCCACGCACTCAGGTCACTCCACAACAAGTACAAATATGACTCTGTCATTGTCCATATTGGTGTGAACGACCTGAGACATACCTCCCTGGACTACATGAAAAGAGACATGGAAGAGCTTTCTGATCTTGTAGACCAGGCAGGAATGACCCTAGCCCTGAGTAGCATTCTGCCATCACCCAGAATGATACCGCAGTACAAGGACAAAATGATTGACTTCAACAACTTGCTAAGCTTCTGGTGTCATTCTAAGGGAATCCAGTATCTGTCTGCCTGGGACAATATGGTCGATAGACCACGATGCTTTGCCAGAGATGGCCTGCACCTGTTGCCCCTGGGATTCCGGATACTGGCTAAGGCTCTTGCCACTCCTATAGTGCCTTTTTTAGGCAAGGTTCAAATGACAAATTCACCACCATAACAGGAACAGGCAGGTAAAAACTGAGGGTAATGCTATTCAATGCTAGAAGTCTAAATCTCAAAATGCACTCACTTGAGGCACTCCTTAAAATGGAGAACATCGATATCTGTGCAGTGACTTGAGACCTGGTTCAAGGCTCCAGAGAGCACCCCTGCACTACCAGGCTATAACTCCTATCACACTTTTCGGCCATGTAACCTGGACCAGAACACCAAAGGCAGAGGTGTGTACATATTCATTAAGGATATCCACACCTCTAGGCTAGTTGCTCAGCATAATGCATCCAAGGTTATCCAAGTACATCTAACTCTGGGCAAAGCTGCAATCCAAATTGTAGCTTGCTACAGATCCCCCACCATGCCCCAGGATTCCCACTCCTCATCTCTTGATATACTGGAAAATATTAGGGTTCAGACACCCTAATAATGGGCAGTTTCAACTACCCCACCATTAACTGGGAAAACTACTTATGTACTAACTGCTTCGCCCAACAGTTTCTGGAATTCATAAATTCCAATGCCCTGGATCAACTTATCTACACCCTCACCAGAGGCAACAATATCCTAGACCTAGTCATTACCAACATGAGTGACTGGTGTTCCACACCTGAAGTCAACTTGTTGTTGGTCTGATCTGACCATAAGCTAATCACCCTAGATATCCACATCCCGCCCCCACCCACCATTAAGGAAACCATGGTAAAAAATTTCTTCAAAGCCAACTTCATGCTTCTTACGACAGAAGTGGCGAACTTCATGACACCCATGCAGATGGACAATGCAGTTAAGACTACTGAATCCTACACAACTGCACTTTATAAGCACTTTATGAGTGCATGGATCGTGCTATCCCAAACAGAACCAATATGCTATTCTCCAAAAAAAGGAAGCCAATCTGGTGGTTCCCTGCCATAAACAAACTGTACAACAGAAGGAAGAAACTGTTGCAAAGGAGAGTAAAATCCCATGAGTGGAAGAGCTCCCTGGTCAGCCTCAGTAAGATGCTGAGATCCCTTATAAGATCCTTCAAAGCTAGCTACGAAAACAAAATCGCCGCTGATTCTAAGGACAACCACAAAGCATTCTATAGCTATGCCAAGAATCTCAGTGGCAACACCCAGATCTGCTCTGAGTTGCAGCACAACGGCACGAAAATTACAGAACCAACTCATATTGCCAACATCCTGGTAGACAGGTTCAGTGCTAAGTTTACCCCCCTCTCACCCCCTAAAGGGTCCATATCTATACAGAAAGAATGCAGAGTCCCTGTAATCACAACTACACAGGTAAAAGCTGCACTCTCTAAAGCCAAAAACACAGCATCCATGGGACCGAACAACATTCCAAGCTGCATTTTACACGAACTTCAGAACGAACTGGCTCCCCACCTAAGCACCTTGTTCAATCATAGCCTCACATCAGGCTTTGTGCCCACTGAATGGCGCACAGCAACAGTTATCCCACTCCACAAAGGGGGTGCCACCACTGATCCCGGGAACTATCGCCCTATTAGACTGATGAGCCTGGTCTGCAAGGCCATGGAATGTATCGTCATGGAACCCATAAACAAAGACATTGGTAACCTCCAAACTCTAACCCCATCCAGTTCGGGTTTGTAAAAGGCAGATCATGCCTCCTGTACATCGACTTCTTTGAGGCAGTTACCAAAGCCGTAGACGAGGGTAAGGTGCATCACACAGCCTATCTTGACCTCGCCAAGGCTTGTGACACCATCCCCCAATCTGGAATTATAGCTAAACTCACTAAACTAGGTATAAATCCCTACGTCACAAGATGAGTTTCCAACTAGCTTACTGACAGAACCCACATTGTAAAAGTTGCAGACTCCAAATCTGACTTCAAACCAGTGACAAGTTGAGTACCACAGGACTCAGTCCTGGGACCTCTCCTGTTTGGTATCTACTTCTCTGAAGTACAGGCTAACACAGAAGGTCTTTGGCTAATGAAGTTCGCAGATGACTGCAAACTAGGAGCCATAGTAGAGTCCACAAATGATGTGCACATCCTACAGATGGGCCTCACTGAAACAGATGCCTGGTGTCAGAGCCATGGCCTCAAGCTCAATGCCAAAAAGTTCATTGTCATCCCCTTTGGCAAAAACTCTGTGCCCATGAACTATCACATAGGCAGCCATCTAAACACTGAATTTGTGATGAGACCTTGGGACCCATGTGGACAGTAGTCTCTCCTTTGATAATCACATCACCACAGTAGTCAGGAAGTCCTTCTATGTGGCACACCTCATCACATTGTTCCCCTCTACTCTGCACTCATTAGACCCATTATAGAGTACAACCCCCCTTTGGGAATGTACCTCACAAGACATCTGCAGCAGCTGGAAAGGCCACAGAAGTACCTCACAATGATTACTGGCCTCAAACAGATGCCCTACAATGACCATCTCAAAAAACTCCAGCTTTACTCCGTAGCATATTGCCTACTCCGAGGTGATCTCTGCCTAACTTATAAAGCTATGTCAAACTAAGAGGTGTTGGACATGCTACACCTAAAGAAATCTCAATCCCTCAGAGCTACACGCTCTAGGGACGTAAACCTTGTCACCACAATAAACAGGACATGCTGGAGGGATAGAGTCCTGTCCCAGAGACTTCCCATACTCTGGGAACAAGCTACCCATCTATGTCAAGCAAAGTTCCTCATTAGCACTCAAGAAAAATCTTGATGAGTGGATGGGAAATGGGAAGTACACCCCGGGGATCACTTTTTTGGCTCTGCTCGACAGTGGCACAGGAAAATAACTTTCTTGGGTGGCATAAGCCAGGGAACCTTGTTGGCTAGGCCCTTGGGCTGATAGCCTAGTACCTACCTATGAACCTATGGTTTAGCTTCCATCTTCTGTTATTCAGCCCGATGTTCATTGTGTTTCACTGTTGCAGTCATTACAGTTATCCTGCTGGCAGGCTACCCGCAGTCTGCCTGAATTCCAAAGTCCTGGTCTGGCATCGGTTGCTGTCACCTCTTCCCTGATGTCAGTACGCCAGGGGTATAAATGAAGCAGCCGACGCCATTTTCTTCAGTCTTTCTTGCTGCGTGGTGCCCGAAGCTAAAGCAGTTCGCAAGTGCCGGTCGGCCGACTCCTGAGATTTTCAAAATCGAATTTCAGATCCGAAGTCTTCAATAAAGCTAAGTACCCCATTGGGGAAACTTTTTCTTGCTCCAGACCGATGTCAGGAAAAAGTTAACAATTGTATATTTCTTGTGGGAAGCAAATACCTCATAAGGATTTTCATTCTTACTGTATTCCTTGCTTAGGCCCTGACCATGACATTGCTAGTTGTCTGTTTTGTGCTAGATTTAACCAACGCACTATCAAGTGTCGGTACGATTTTGCTTTTCATTATTTTGGCAGAAGGTTTAACTATATAATGCCGTTGGAACAACTGACGACTGGAATTCATAAAAAACGCAAGGATAAAGACAAGGACAAGCATCCGAGGTCCAAAACCCTCGACAAAGCCTCTTCTAGGCTGGTTCGCCTGTGCTCAGTGAGGCGCTTTCGCAGCCCCTTACTCCCGCTACCTCAGAGCCACAGGCCGCCTCTGACTCCCACGTGGAGACAGCTAGGCCTCTGGATACTCAAGGTATTGGCCCTTCAGAAATGAGTCCCTCAGATGGGTCCGGAGCCGCTGAGCAGGCATCGGCTTCTGATGGTGTCTTCAGACCTACACAACTTTATATAAAGCCTACTTCAGCATCCAAGACAAAGTCTAAAACAGTTTTAAAGGCAAGAAAACCAGTACAGCATTCTCCAGGACTGACTTCTATGCCTAAGAAACAGATGCTGAAAATGGCCGAAGACCTAATTACTTTGATCAGGGGTTCCCATCCCCCTCCTGATAAGAGGCCTAGGCAAGATACTGAATATGATTCCTCTGATCAGGTTTCCATTTCCTCTGACTCCTCTTCAGAACAGGAATACTCTATTCCTCCCTATGAGGATTCTGATGCTGAAGAATCTATTCCTTCAGCTTCTCCTCCTGAGGACTATTCATTTGGGGAAACCCTGCATACCATGAGGGAGCATTTCCACTGGGAGAGCCAAGATTATTCCTATTCTAAGAAAAGGCTCAGACTTTCTTCTACTACCTCAGCACAGACCTCTTGCAATTCCCCCTGTTCTAGACATTGTAGATGATGTATTTTCAGAGTCTGTCCTGTCTCCCGACTCTCTACCTCCTGCTCCTGTTAAGCCAGATAGGTACTACAGGGTTCCAGATTCTCATAAATATCTATGTAAAAACCCTGCTGCTGACCCAGAAACTATTTCTCAGGGTCCCAAAGGGTTCAAGGCTGCTACTGCAAAAAACCCTGTCCCCACAGATAGAGATTCTAGGGCACTGGACAGATGGGGGAACAAAATTTACACTTCTGCTACCTTGGCTGTAAGGGCTTTAAATTGTCAGTTTCATATGCTTAAATATCAGCAATACTTAATGTCTCTGTTAAAACAGAAAATGTTGACAAATTCTGAATGAACAAGGAATTGCAGGATTTATTACATGCAGCTGAACAAGTGGGAAAACATACTTTGCAATGTAGCTATGATTCACTGGAGGCCTCGTGCAGGGCCGCTGTTACAGGTTCTGTTATTAGAAGGCATGCTTGGTTAAAGAAACATAATCTGCCTGATCATGTTAAAGCTAAATTATTGGATGTGCCATTACAGCATGATACTTTGTTTGGTGTTAAGGCAGAAGAGGTGTTAAAGAAAATGGAGGATAAAGCTAAATCTATGCAGACAGTAAAGGATTTCTTACAGGTACAGCCACCCAGATTTAGCAGGAACTGGCCCTCTAAGAATTGGTCCTTTCCAGTGTCAGACAGACCACAAAGAGGCAGATTCAGATGCCCTAGAGGCAGGCAACAGCCCCAGGGCTCATACAGGCCCAAACAATGGGGTGCTTCTACCTCCAAAAGCGGAGAAGACAAATCACAGCCTTATAGAAAACGGTCTCAATGGCTTCCCTCTGCCAATGCCAAGCACTTATTTTTTGGCAGCACCCTTAGGGGGAAAGCTAGCACTTTTTTCACAAAACTGGCACAAGATCACCCAGGACAAATGGGTCTTAAATATAGTCTCTCAGGGCTACAGGTTCCACTTTCACACCCTTCCAAAGGCAAAAGGTATGCCAGACCTGCCACACAATCAATGGGCAGAGGCACAAAAACAAGTTTCATCTCTCATGGACATGGGGGCTATTCAGCCAGTGCCACAACAAGAGCAGGGACAAGGATTGTACTCACTTTTCTTAGTACCAAGAAAGGACAAAGCCTGGAGACCAATTCTGGACCCGTCTGTTCTAAATACTTTTCTGGACGTCCCAAAATTCAAAATATTAACTCTGCAGCAGCTTCTGCCCATGCTGGGCAAGAAGGCTTGGCTTGTAACTTTGGACCTAAAAGAGGCATACCTGCATGTCCCAATCAGACAGTCATTCAGAAGATACCTCAGATTCAAAGCTGGCTCGATGCACTACCAATTCTCTGCACTGCCCTTTGACTTATCTACTGCGCCCAGGGTCTTCACAAAATGCCTGACACCAGGAATTGCATTTTGCAGACAAAGAGGAATACAAATATATCCCTACTTGGACGACTGCCTTATTGAAGCAGAGAACAAGGACATCCTACTACAGCATTTGGCATTTGTAAAAAGATTACTAACAGGTCTAGGGTACACAGTAAACGAAAAGAAATCAAAACTCGTACCCTCTCAAGAGATAATATTCCTGGGTGCAAGCTTAAATACAACTGCCCAGATGGCTTATCTCATGCCAGACAAACAAAGAGAACTGACTTCTTACTTTAAAAACATGGCAACAAAGACCCAGTTATCTGCAAGAAAAATTCTGCAGGCTCTGGGCTACATGGCATCCTGCATTCTACTAATCCCATATGCAAGACTGCATAGGAGGAAACTACAATGGTATCTAAAAAGTGTTTGGTCTCAACATTGCCACAGCCTTGAAACAGAAATTACTCTCATTCCCTGCCTGCAACAGGAATTTCAGTGGTGGGCACAGGCCTATCACCACAACAAGGGACAGACATTCACCTTACCCACTGCCAGGCAGACACTAACAACAGATGCATCAGATTATGCCTGGGGGCGCACATGGCAGGAAAATGTATTCAGGGCACATGGCCCACAGACCAAATACATCTTCATATCAATCAAAAAGAGATGCTATCTGTTCAGAATGCCCTAACAGCCTTCAAGGACCTACTTCATCCAGGACAACTACTGATAAAGACGGACAATACTACAGTCATGTGATACATAAACAAGCAAGGGGGCACACATTCCTACCCCCTCTGCAGACAAGCCATGACTTTGTGGAACACAGCATTGACTTAAGTACATCTGCAGGCACAATTCCTGCCAGGAAAGACAAATACTTTGGCAGATGAACTAAGCAGAAACCTCATGGACCCTCATGAGTGGAAACTAGAACCACAAATCTTCAACATGATAACAGGGAAATGGGGATGCCCAGACATAGATCTATTCGCCTCCCCTCACAACTGCCAGCTACAGAGATTCTGCACTTGGACTTATCACAAGCAAGCATGGAAAGTGGATGCCCTTTCATTCCGCTGGAAAGTCCTTACAGTATATGCCTTCCGTCCTCTGCCTCTCCTCTCCAAGGTACTGCTAAAGGTCAGACAAGAGAAGCCAAAAATAATAATGATTGCACCAGACTGGCCTCGCCAGCACTGGTACCCAATTCTAAAGAGCTTGTCTCAAGGCCCAGCCTGGGCATTGCCTCTAACACCTCATTTGCTGACTCAGCAGAACAATCAGATCCTGCACAGCCAACTCAGAACCCTAAATCTGGCTGCATGGCAGATAATGTTATCATTCAGAACACACCTCTCTCTAAAGCAGTTATGGATGTTATTTTGGAGGCCAGGAGGCCCAGCACCAGAAAATCTTATGCAGAAAAATGGAAGAGATTCTGTGCTTGGAACCAAGCGCAGGGAATTGACACACTTGTACCAAATATTCCTCAGATTTTACAATACCTAACTGAGATGCTGGACAAAGACTTATCCTTCTCATCCGTTAAGATCCATGCCTCTGCCATTTCAGCTCATTACAATATGGACCCACCTATTTTTTCTCATCTACTGCTAAGACAGTTTCTCAGAGGGGCCAAAAACATAAAACCTCCAAGGGGAGCACCAATACCAACATGGGACCTCCATTTTGTCTTGGAAAAACTCACACTGCCTCCTTTTGAGCCAGCCAATACAGCTGAGATAAAGTACTTATCATGGAAAACAGCTCTTCTCTTAGCAATAACTTCAGCAAGAAGAGTCTCAGAGTTACAGGCACTAATGGCTGTGGAACCTTTTATTATTTTCCATCAGGACAGGGTTTCTCTTAGGACAAACCTGACATTTATGCCTAAGGTAGTGTCCAGTGTGGCTCTTAATCAAACCATACATTTGCCTACCTTTTATCCAAACCCACAGAATAAGGGGGAGAGACGTCTGCATTCTTTGGACATACACAGACAGCTATGCTTTTACGTGGACAAAACTAAAGCCTTCAGAAAGACTGAGCAACTCTTAGTGGCATATGCTGCAGGATCGCAAGGAAAAGCCATTTCAAAACAGACTATTTCAAAATGGACAGGCCACTGCATTTGTTTCTGCTATTCACAACATGGCAAATCAGTGCCCAAGGGCATTAGGCCACATTCAACCAGAGCAGCAGCCACTTCAGCAGCCTTCCTCAGAGGAGTACCAACCAAGGACATTTTGGAGGCTGCAACCTGGACTTCAGTGCACACTTTTACAAAGCCCTACCATTTACCTCTCTACTCTAAATCCAGAGCAGGTTTTGCCACTGCAGTTCTGCAGGGCCTCATAGCCACTGCAAACTCTATTTAGGCCCAGCCACCCAACCTCAGCTTTGGGATTCAACCCAAGTGTAATGACTGCAACAGTGAAACACGATGAACATAGTACAGTTGTGTACCTACCATAAATGTAGATGTTCGAGTGTATTCACTGTTGCAGTCCAGGTTACTCTCCCACCATCCCCCTTTTTTCTTTGCTGGGACTTATCTGTACCTCTCTATTCTATACAACCTATGTGGTGTATTTGCTTGTAGATGAAGGTTATATGCATGCTTTTTTATGATCATAATATTTACAGCCTACCCTTTTGGGGGCACCTGACATCTGGGGCAAGAAGAACTGAAGAAAATGGTGTCAGCTGCTTCATTTATACCCCTGGCGCACTGATGTCAGAGAAGAGGCGATAGCAACCAATGTCGGACCAGGAGTTTGGAATTCAGGCCGACTGTGGGTAGCCTGCCAGCAGGATAACCCAAGTGTAATGACTGCAACAGTGAATACACTCGAACATCTACATTTATGGTAAGGCACACAACTGTAGTTTTTGTATGTACAGATTGAAATGATGTGGAATTTGTTCCATCATGTTAAGAGTGTGTGGACTTTGTGTGTGTGGACTTTGTGTGTGTGTTTGTGTGTATGAGTGAACATGCGTTTTGCTTTTGCGGGGAGGTAAACAAAGTTGTTTAAGCAATTCTGTGTTTTTCTAACTGTTAAGTTTTGGTTACACAAGCAAGTCCAAATAAACAGCTTTTTCTCATTTTTCATCACCGACCTCAGAATAGTGGCAGCTGTAGAAATCCAGCCCTGGTGTGATGAATGCAATTAGCATGTTACCTTACCAGTGAGAAGTAATATTAACGCAAAACAGTTCTGCACTATTCAGCTTGGGCACATAGAATTTCTGGTAGGAGGGTGTTGTATAGTGTAGTTAATCAGTGACAAGGTGTAATTTTTATTATTGTACCAATGATAGAGTAAAGTACATTGCAAGTTATCTAATTTATCAGGGTACAGTTGTCCAAAGTTCTGTTTTGTGGTGAAGCAGGTACATGCAGTGAGCTTGGTATCGCAGATGCACATATGGCTGCATTGTTCAATATCTTGTCAACCCTGAAGATTTTGCATAAAACCTAGGCTCTGCTCTTTTAAATTTTGTAATTGTGAGGTGCTTCATTCATGCTGTGGTGTTTATTTTGCACTGGCCACGCCTTAGAATTGCCTTTGTCTGTTTTCCTGTCTATACTTGCCTTCCGTTTCTGAATTTTTCCTCACAACCACATTTTTTGAGCTGTTGAGGTCTGTTTTATAAGCTGCACTGCAGTTCCATTTTGTAAGACAGAGTCTGTAATGGCAGTAGTGCCATTTAATCTGACCCAGATGTTTCTGTACATATTGCAATGCGCTTCATAGGGTTACGTGTGACAGAAATCTGTCGGTACGGTGTACGTTAGTCTGTTCATTTCAGATTTTGTTCACACAGTGTTACCTGGATTTGTCTTCTCTCCACTAGATTTCCCTTGTGACTTTTCTTTTACATCGTTACATTTTTTGATTCCTTCAGTGTTTGCTGTTGTCCACCTGCAAATTCCTTTGCTCACCACCTGCTCTTTCATATAATGTTTCCTTTACATCCCTTATAAGTCAGGTGATCCATGCTTTCAGTCCTGTAGAATAAGAAAATAATATAGTCCTCCACCTTGTTCCTCATTCTAACTTGCTATATATAATCTTATGTAAGAGTAGGTCCTGTCTGTGTCATCCATGGAATACATATGTTTAGTTTTAAGCTGTCCATGTATGACTTCTGAAGCATATAGATGAGCCATGTTTTCTTACCATACGTGTTTCACCAGAATGACTATTTCCAATGAGATCTCATTCACGCCTTGTTTGTTTCAATCTGTATCTATTTATTTTTCTGACTGTGGTGTAGGTCTGTCTCCTGATATTCTGATTGCTTTCCTTATAACACTGTCACAATGGTGTCTTACCGTTGGATCATCAGAGAACACAAGTCTGTCATCCCTTTACTGCTTTGTGCTTATTGTATGATAATCCCATGTGCATTATCTAGCTCTTTATTAAACTGTATACCAAGGCTCATACCCGACCTCTGAACATCTTCGTGCAAGAAATCTGGACAAAGCCTAACATAATGGGGAGACAACGGCCCAAAAATAGGGGCAGATTTTAAACATTGCTCTTATAAATTTAGAAAGTGGCTAAAACAGTATTTGTGTTACTATGCATTTCAGGGGGATATGAAGTCAGAAACTGAAACATATGTTATTATTTGGTGACTTCAGTCCCCAGTAATTTCTCAGAAAGCCACAAATTTTATGATGAACAGACCAAAAATAACTGTCTTTCAGCTTTTCCCTGTTAGGGGTTGCCACAGCGGAACTCCGGTCCGCTAATGATTGGCAGTAGATTTTTACGTGCTGGCTTGCCGGGTCTAACTCACAACCTTCAATGAAGGAATGCCCATTCACGCATGTCGACACACAGAAGACGCTCTAACTGAGAATCGAACGTGCAACGTCTAACTGTGAGGCGACAACGCTACCGCAGCACTTATGAGGCAAAAATCTGGACAGTCTGTGAAAACCAGGTAAAGCTACTATGTGTGTGTGTGTGTGTGTGTGTGTGTATATGTGTATATATGTATGTATGTATGTATGTATATATATATTTAGATATATATATATATATATATATATATATATTTTTTTTTTTGTGTGTTTTATGAGCACTGTCTGAATTATGTGACTTGCTCTGAATGAGACAGCTTAGCAAGTGGAAATGAGGAAATCAAAACCAGGCATTCATTTATCCAGCGTAAGGTCTAGTCCCAGCGAGACCGGATAAGAGGGAGTCGACTGCATTTTTCAAAGGGATATGAAGTCAGAAACATAAAATGTACAGTAGATATAAAAAGTGTACACACCCCTGTTAAAATGCCAGGCTTTTGTGATATAAAAAAAAAATGAGACCACACTAAATCATTTTAAAACTTTCCCCACCTTTAACGTGACCTATAACCTGTACAATTCAATTGAAAAACAAAGAAATCTGTTAGGGGAAAAAATAAAAAATGTACAATTAAGCTGGTTATGTGTGCACACCCTTAAAGTAATACTTTGTTAAAGCACCTTTTGATTTAATTACAACATTCAGTCTTGAATGTGTGTAATTAAATGCGTCTGCGCATGCCCGTGTGTGTGTGTGTGTGTGTGTGTGTGTGTGTGACTGTAGATTTGTCTTAGTGTGTGACTTGCAGCAGAGTATGCTTTATAACAGGCTAGAGATATATATTTTTCTTAAAAGCAGACCTAAGGAATGTTAGCCATTTACAGCACATTTTATATAATATTTTACTAGATTTAAATGCTGTTTTGAAGGCTTTTATTTTTTCCCATGCAAGGCTAGTAAGTTGAGGTTTTTATAACCTGAAATGTTAGTCAACATGAATGTATCCAGGCGGCATTGGATATGTATCTGCAGAGCCAGATCATGGTCAAATGGGGCACTAGGCAGGGTAGTGGACCTGGGCCATGGAACCCCCAGCATCTCCACCTAGCAGCCATTCCAGTGTCCCATTACTTGCCTCTCTCTCCCAATTTACCTTAAAACATTGTTAAAACATTTCTGTGTGCATACTATTTTCTCCATTAATTCTATAATGATTACAGATAGTTGTGCTTATTTTAAAACATTTATTTCAAATTTTACAGCACAAACACTGATAACTATTTGCTAAACAAAACAATAGTTCTCGTAATGAAAACAGACTTCAAATGAGCAACAGTAAACTTCTGTGCCCTTGAAACCCACATTCATTGAAACTTTATCTGGTCAGTGGTGAATTATATGTACCTTTGGGCTGTTTTCGAACCATGGGTCCCCTTTATACATTTTTGGATCAAGCATAAATGCATGCATTCTTTGATTTGCCTTCCTGAGTGTATTAAATTATATTCTTTAATACATCACCACTTGTCAGACTACCTTTTAAATTTGTAGTTTTGAACATTTTTTCCAGTAAGCTGTGAAATAAACATATGAACCAATAATGACAAGGACTACCCGTTGAGAACATTTCTTTAAATCTTTAAAGTGTAGTATTGTCCCAGCCTGTAGGAGCTTCGCTTAGTCTGCTGTCTGTGCTCACTGTTAGTTTTTGTTTTATATGCATATGCCTTTTTAGCATTGTCTGTTAACTGTCGTAAGTCACAGGGATGTGTGTTAGTGCTACATTTATTAC
Organism: Protopterus annectens; assembly: GCF_019279795.1. Lineage (NCBI taxonomy): Eukaryota > Metazoa > Chordata > Ceratodontiformes > Protopteridae > Protopterus > Protopterus annectens. Next base: position 1,370,759,885 of record NC_056747.1, on the reverse strand, counting down.
TGCTATTTAGAGTTTGTAGTCTGACAAAACAGTGGTGCTTTTTTTACTGCTCATTGTATATGTAGAGCTTGGTGATTAATCCAGTGTGTATATGCTTGCTTACATATCTAAACTTACCTAGGAAGCTAGACTGGCTTCATAGACGATTCCTTTTTGATATCTGCAACACTCTAGTTGCATTTAATATTAATAAACAGACACATACAGTTGCTGTTTGTTTAGTACACAAACAGCAGAAACACAGCATTTGTTACAAATTCTAGCCAATATTTTACCTAACTACAGTTCTAATTGGTATTGGTTAGCAGAAACACACCTGCTATCAGTAAGGAGAAACATACAGTTTGTTTATTTGGTATCTGGTATTTGAAAAGCTGAAACAGTATATATTACCTGACTACCATTTCCATTATGTTAGTTGGCAGAAACATATAGTAAGGAGAAACATACAGTTTATTTGGTGTCTGAAAAACTGAAACAGTGTTGGTTACAAACTCTAATCTGCATCTCAACTAACTACAGTTCTAACTGGTTTCGTAAGCAGATGCATACTTGGTATTTGTAAGCGGAAACATACGGTTGTTTATTTGGTATTTAAAAGCAGAAACACAGCATTTGTTACACATTCTAGCCAGTAGCTTACCTAACTATGGTGCTACTTTAACCTGTTAGACTTAGTACATTGTTAAATGTGTCTGTAATGATCTGCCTAGGCACCGTTTCCTATTCTTTGTGATTCTTTACTCTTCCCCAGACATTTATCTATGTACCTACTTATTGTACCAACTCTCTGTCTTCTGATAATCCTTCCATCACTTTCTGACTAATATTCTCTACTCTCCTAATTGTCTCCATTTCTCCTAGAACTGTACTACTCACCTTCTGCTCACACTCTCTTTTTTTCTCTTTTTGCAGTTTGCTCAGGCCATCCACAAGCCTCGGGATTGCACCACCACCACCACCGCCGCCACCTTTGGTTCTGAAGCAGTTTTCAGCTAAAGCTCAAGTCAGCCCTGGGAATTCTCAACCTGTCAACACAAGCCTTACAGTAGAATTAATTATTAGGTGAATGTCATTGAATTTGTTTTTTAACAATTTTCTCGTACTTTGTGACCATCTTTGTGAAGTGAGCACAGCTGCATTGAGCTCCATTCAGCTTCTAACTTGGAGAGCTTTAATGAAGTTGGCCACTCAGTAGGAACATACTCTACTAATCCACCTTTCTTACCATAGCTGGGTAGAATTTTTAGTTAAAGCATACTCTCCATTCTATAGTTCCAACTTCCCACTCTCTCCTAGGGAAGCTAACCACACATTAATTATTATTGACTCTTACCTTACCTTATCTTTAGGCTAAGCTACCTTCTTGCTAAGTTAATCTCTTTCTGTTACTGATAGGTTTCTGCAGCTTTAGGTTCTCTTGCTCTAGCCCGCTCCGTTCGCCCTTCAGGCTCACTCCACTCCCCTCCCTGCCCCCAAATACCACCCGCCCCCAGTACTCCTACACTTATAGCCCATATATCCCCACCCCCTCCACAACAGCCTATTACCATCCCACAGTCATCAGACCCACTCCCACTTCCACTCCACACCCTCCACCTCACAACAACCTCCTTTGTACACCCCACCTACACCATGCAAGGCATACTAGGACTACTACTACTCACTCTCACCACTTTAGCTTACACCACATCCACACGCTCTAACATACCAACAAACACTACCTACCACATAACACACACCCACACACACAACCTCACACAAATTAGTAATATGCTGCACACTATTTAACAACTCATTACCCTACATACACAAAACAGCAACCATGCTACCTCACAAAAGGTTAACAGTACCCCAAAACACATACATATAGCCTATGCCATAAAGCTCACACTACTCCTCAGAAAATGGGACTAAATCTTAGGGGACATACACCCCAACCCAGGTCCAAGCAACCCAATCCTATCCCAGAAACACAAGTCAGACCTACTTATTATCATTATAAACACACGTAGCATATCCAACAAACTACATGACTTTCACACATTCATATCCCACTACTCCCCAGACATACTAACTGATGTTCATCGTGTTTCACTGTTGCAGTCATCACTGTAGAGTTCTTCCTGCCGGCAGGCAGCCCTCGGTCAGCCAGAATCCCAAAGTCTGGGTCCGGCATCGGCTGTGCAGTCATCCTCCCTGACATCAGAGCGCCAGGGGTACAAAGCTCCCAGCCGACGCCATGTTCTCCAGTCTTTCTTGCCGTGTGGTGGAAGCAGTTCGCAAGTGCCGGTCGGCTGACTCCTGATATTTTTGGTGCTTCATTCTGAAGACTTTCTTCTTCTTCTCAAAGCTAAGTACCCCGTTGGGGAAACTTTTTTCTTGCTCCAGTCCGATGTCAGAAAAAGTTAATTGTTTTTCATGTGGGAAGCAAATACCTCATAAGGATTTCCACTCTTAAAGTATTCCTTGTCTAGGCCCTGACCACGCCATAGCTAGTTGTCGGTTTTGTGCTAGATTTAATCAACGTACTATTTTGCTTTTCATTACTTTGGCAGTGCGATTTAATTACAATATGTCATCTGACATGCTTCCGACTACCGGAGTTCACAAAAGGCGCAAGGATAAGGACAGGCCTCCGAGGTCCAAATCGGATGACTGTTTACAAGCAGAGCCAGCTGCAGGTTCAGCCGTCGTCAGTGAGGCGTTTTCGCAGCCCGTGTCGTCGGCCATTACAGAACCGCTTGCCGAAACGGACACCCATGAGGAGCCAACTAGGCCTTTGGGTACTCCAGGTGCAGGACCTTTGGATAATGCTCCCTCGGATGGGTCCGGAGCCGCTGTGCAGGTACCGGCTTCCGTGGGGGTTTTCAGGCCTATGCAGCTTCAGATAAAGGCAAAGGCAAACACTCCTTTTAAAACAAAGACTCAAGCCCAGGTCTCTTCTGATCCGGGACCTAAATCTCAAAAACAAATGCTTAAAATGGCGGAGGACTTACTAACTATGATTAGGGGTTCACATCCCCCTCCAGACAAAAGGCCAAGACAAGAATTGGACTATGAATCCTCTGATCAGGCATCTATCTCTTCAGTGTCTTCCTCTGAACAGGATTATACTTTCCCTCCTTATGAGGATTCTGATGCTGAAAAATCCATTCCTTCAGCTTCTCCCCCTGAGGATTTTTCCTTTGGGGAAACTTTACATGACATGAGGGAACATTTTTCACTGGGAAGGTCAGGAGTACTCTGAATCTAAGAGAAGGCTTAAGGATTTCCTTCTTCTTCCCCAACACAGACGCCTGGCTATTCCTCCTATTTTGGATATTGTGGATGATGTTTTTTCTGAGGCTAATTTAACTCCTGACTCCTTTCCTCCAGCCCCTGCAAAGCCTGATAGATATTAGAGTCCCTGACTCCCACCAGTTTCTTTATAAAAATCATACTGCTGATCCAGAAACCATTTCTCAGGGTCCTAAGGGTGTTAAGGCCGCCACTGCTAAGAACCCTATTCCATCAGATAAGGATTCTAGAGCTTTGGAGAGATGGGGCAAAAAAGTGTACACTTCAGCTACTTTATCCATTAGGGCTTTAAATTGTCAATTCCATATGCTAAAATATCAGCAATTTCTTCTGTCTGTCATGAAACAAAAGCTAGGTACCATTTCTGCATGTGCAGACAATAAGGAATTACACGATTTGATGCATGCTACTGAGCAGGTAGGGAAACATACCTTACATTGTGGTTTTGATGCTTTGGAGGCCTCATGCAGGGTGGCTGCCACTGGCATGGTCATTAGAAGGCATGCTTGGTTAAAGGAACAAAATTCACCTGATCAAGTGAAAGCAAAGTTACTGGATGCTCCTGTTCAGCATAATGTTTTGTTTGGGTCTAAGGCTGAAGAGGTGATAAAGAAAATGGAGGATAAGGCAAAATCCACACAAACGGTTAAGGATTTCTTACAAGTTCAGCCCCCTAGATTTAGCAGAAATTGGCCAACTAAAAATTGGTCCTTTCCCAGCTCGGACAGGCCTCAGAGGGGTAGATATAGGTGTTCCAGAGGGAGGGCCCAAGCACAGACCTCTTATAGACCTAGACAGTGAAGTGCTTCCACCCCAGGGGTGGAGAGGCAGGCTCAATGACTCCCCCTACATGGCTCCACGAACCTCTCTCCTGGAATCCCCTTTAGGAGGAAAACTCTCTCTTTTTCACCGAAATTGGACTTGCATAACCCAAGACAAGTGGGTTCTAGGTGTAGTTTCAAGAGGTTACAAATTCCACTTTCATACCTTGCCAAGACCAAACGGATGGCCAGACCTACCAAAAAACCAATGGGCAGAGGCATTAAACCAGGTGGGATCCCTCATGGCTATGAGGGCCATAGAACTGGTTCCACAATCAGAGACGGGGCAAGGCTTTTACTCAAGACTCTTTCTAGTTCCCAGAAAACAAAATTCTTGGAGACCCATCCTGGATCTGTCAGTCTTAAATACTTTCCTGGACATACCAGAGTTCAGGATGCTTACTCTGCAGCAGCTCCTGCCAATGTTGAGCAAAAATGCATGGATGGTGACATTGGATTTAAAGGAGGCTTACCTACACATTCCAATCAGACAGGAGTGCAGAAGATACCTCAGGTTCAAGGCAGGCTCGAAACATTACCAATTCTCTGCGCTGCCCTTTGGCTTGTCTGCTGCGCCCAGGGTCTTTACCAAGTGCCTGGCACCAGTAGTAGCTTACTGCAGACTCAAGGGAATTCAAATTTACCCTTATCTGGACGACTGCCTTATTCAAGCAGACAGCAAGGATGGCTTACTCCAGCACCTGGAATTTGTTCAAAATCTACTCGAGTACCTGGGATTCACTGTGAACATAAAGTCAAATTTGACACCCACACAACAGATAACTTTCCTGGGTGCTCTTTTAAACACAACAACCCAGATGGCATTCCTGACATCCAAAAAACAACTTCAGCTGGCTTCAACTTTCAAAACCCTGGCGTTAATGTCTCAGCTAACTGCAAGGAAATTCCTGCAGGCTTTGGGTTACATGGCCTCCTGCATCCTTCTCATACCATATGCAAGACTGCATATGAGAAAGCTACAATGGTACCTAAAAAGTGTATGGTCCCAGCATTGTCACAGTCTAGAGACAGAGATTGCTGTCTTGCCTTGCCTGCAAAAGGAATTCCATTGATGGGCCATGGCATGTCTTCAAAACAAAGGGAAAGCCTTCAGTCTACCTCCAGCCTTCCAAGTGTTAACCACGGACACCTCGGATTACACATGGGGAGCCCACTTGCAGGGGAAAGGCCTGCAAGGTTTTTGGACAGAGGATCAGAAGCACCTACATATCAATTTAAAAGAGATGTTAGCTGTGCAGAATGCCCTCTTGGCTTTCAGGGATCTTCTACAGCCAGGGCAACTACTGATATGGACAAAGAACACCACAGTTATGTGGTACATAAACAAGCAAGGGGGTTCACACTCCTACCCCCTTTGCAGACTAGCCATGACTCTATGGAACACAGCACTAGCTTGCAAAGTGGACAACTAGCATGGAAAGTGGATGCTCTCTTATTCAGTTGGAGAAATCTCTCGGGGTATGCATTTCCTCCACTACCTCTACTTCCACGGGTGTTATTAAAGATCAAGCAGGACAAACCCAAGATGATTTTACTGGCCCCAAATTGGCCTCGTCAATTTTGGTACTCAACACTGATGAATCTATCCCAGGAGCCTCCTTGGATTTTACCTCAGATTCCAAATCTTTTGTCCCAACACCAGGGCCAGGTTCTGCACTCTCATATCAAAACTCTCAGCCTGGCGTACACAGGGTCTATGATTAATTCTACCCTTTCCAAACAGGTCATGGATGTTATCTTAGAAGCCAGATGGCCTAGCACTAGAAAATCTTATGCAGGTAAATGGAAGAGATTTTGCACCTGGATGCATGCTCAGGATTCAGATCCTCTCATTCCAAATATTCCATTGATTTTACATTACCTGACAGACATGTTACATGAGGGATGTCCTTCAAGAATGCAACTGCAGTCATAACATACGGGTTGTCCTGCCTCAGGCAGCCCTCGGTCGGCCGGATTCCAAAGTCTGGGTCCGACGTCGGCTGATGTCGCACTTCTCTCCGACGTCAGAGCGGCTGGAGTGCATAAGCATCAGCCGACGCCATTTTCTTCAGTCTTTCTTGCGTAGCGGTGCCAAGCAGAAGCAGTTCGCAAGTGCTGGTCGGTCAGCTCCTGTATTCTTCGATTCCGAAGTCATCAAAAAAACTAAGTACCCCATTGGGGACCTTTTCTTGCCTCAGCCGATGTCAGAAATTACTGAAAAAGTTAACAATTGTCTTTCTTGTGGTAAACAAATACCTCATAAGGATTTTCACTCTTACTGTCTTCCTTGCCTTGGCCCAGACCACGACGTCTCTGCCTGTGTAGCCTGTGCTCGCTTCAACAAGCGCACTCTCAGGTGCCGGGCGGAGTTCGCTGAAGATTTTTTCGGCGAAAAATTTGCTTACACAATGCCGTCGGAACTTCCGACATCGCAAACTCCCAAGAAACGAAAAGACCGGGACCGACATCCTTGGCCCGCGTCTACCACCGACTCCACGCCAAAACCTATCGCGAGTGCTCCAGTTCCCTCTGAGATGGTTTCTCCACCGCTCCGAACCGAAGACACCGCATTACCGACGACTCCGATTCCGGATATCACTCCGCCAGTTATTGATTTTCCTCCGGATACCGAAACCGAGGAAATGCCCGAGACCATTGCTGTAGACAAGGTCACTCCTGCACGTGGAGCTGCCAGGCCTCCTATGGCCATGTCTATTAAGGCCTACACTAGGGCTAAGGCAGCCAGCAAAACAAAACATCTTACTACTAAAACCTTACCTCAGCCTACTCCAGAGACACAAATTATGTCTATGGCTGCTGATTTAATTTCTATGATTAGAGGTTCACAGACCCATCCTGAGAGAGGATCCCAGCCTCCTTCTGATAAAAGGCCCCGGGTTGAACCCTCTGACCCTATTCCATCAGATGAAGATTCTGAGGGCTCTGTCCACTCTGATAGCCAGGAAGAGCTCTTCCAGACCTATGAGGACATCAAGTGGCAAGGCCAGGAATATTCTGATTCCAGAAAGCGCCTTCGGACTTTCCTTAAGAAGCCCCAGCACAGGCCCTTAGCTATTCCTCCTGTACTTGATGTTTTGGATGATTTATATTCTGACTCTAGTGCTACCCCTGATTCTCTTCCTCCTGCTCCAGCCAAGCCAGACAGGTATTACAGGGTTCCAGAAACTCATTCCCATTTATTCAGGGCCCATACTGCCGATTTGGAAACTATTTCACAGGGGCCTAAAGGAGTTTCAGCTTCCACCTCTAAAAATCCATTGCCCTCCAACAGGGAAGCTAGGTCATTAGAGATGGGGCAAAAGGTTTACACATCCACTACCTTATCTATGAGAGCTTTGAATTGCCTTTTTCATATGTTACAATATCAGGATTTCCTGTTAGAAGATTTACAAAAAACATTGGCCACTCCTGATCTTTTAGACAGGAAGGCTTTGCAGGAAGCTGTACATAATACTCAGCAAGTAAGCAATCACTTCCTACAGTGTGGATATGATGCACTGGAAGCTTCATGTAGGGCAGCTATGACGGGCAGTCATTCGTAGACATGCATGGTTAAAAGATCAACCTCTACCAGATCATGTAAAGGCAAAACTTCTGGATGCACCTTTGGAAAAGAACAAGCTTTTGGTGCTAATGCTAAGGATGTGTTAAAGACCATCGAGGAAAAAGCAAAATCAGTTCAGACGGTGAAAGATTTCCTCCAGGTTCAACCCCCCAGATTCAGTAGGAATTGGCCTTCAAAAAACTGGTCCTTTCCTAATCCAGAAAAGTTTCAAAGGGGTAAAAACAGACGTGGCCGAGGAAGAGGCCAATACAGAGGTCCTTACAGGGGACGACAATGGCAGCCAGGAAACCAAAGAAGCGACGCAGGGGTTTCACCTGCCCCACAGCCACAATCTCAATGACTTCCCTCTACTTCCGCCTACCAGGGAACAAATAGAAGCTCCCTTGGGTGGGAAATTATCTCTGTTTTCAGGAAATTGGCACAGACTGACAAAGGACAAATGGATTTTGGACATTATAGACCGAGGCTACAGGTTCCATTTTCATACCTTGCCAAGAAAACAAGGCATGCCAAACCTACCACAAAACCAGAGGGCAGAGGCTATCAAGCAAATCTCTGCTGACTCGGATGAAAGCAATAGAAAGAGTTCCACAACAAGAACAAGGCCAGGGATTTTACTCAAGACTGTTCCTTGTTCCAAGAAAAGAATCTCAATGGAGACCAATACTGGATTTGTCCGCATTAAACACCTTTCTCATAGTACCAAAGTTCAAAATGCTGACTCTACAGCAACTCCTTCCCATGCTGGGCAAGGGTCTTGGCTGATTACTCTGGACCTCAAGGAGGCATACCTGCATGTCCCTATCAGACACAGCTGCAGAAGATACCTCAGATTTCTTGCAGGGCCAGAGCATTATCAATTCTCAGCATTGCCATTTGGCTTATCTACTGCCCAGAGTATTCACAAAATGCCTGGCATTAGTAATTGCTCATTGCAGGCTCCAGCCGATACAAATTTACCCGTACCTGGACGACTGCCTCATACAAGCGGATGACAAATTGATGTTGACAAAAAACTTGGACTATGTCATACGATTACTTCAAGCTCTGGGATACACAGTCAACTTCCAAAAGTCAAGACTGCAGCCATCCCAGCAAATAATCTTCTTAGGAGCCAAATTAGACACAGCCTCTCAAATGGCTTACCTGACAGAAGACAAGCAAGAGAAGTTAACTCATTACTTCAAAGGTTTAGCAAAACTCACCCAAATGACTGCAAGGAGATTCCTACAGGCCCTGGGTTACATGGCATCCTGCATTCTCCTGGTTCCATTAGCAAGACTACACATGAGAAAGCTTCAATGGTACCTAAAAAGCATTTGGTCTCAGCACAGCAACAACTTGGAGACAACCATACCGCTCATTCCATGCCTACAAAAGGAATTCCTATGGTGGGCCTCGGTGAGCCAAGCAAACACAGGTATGTCATTCAAAAAACCACAGATAACACAGACCATGACTACAGATGCCTCAGACCTTGGATGGGGGGCGCACATGGAAGGCAGGTGTATACAAGGACAATGGTCTCCAAAGGAAACGCATCTGCATATAAACCAAAAGGAAATGCTGGCAGTAATGCATGCCATCGAGGCCTTTCAACACCAACTTCAGCAAGGCCATTTACTGATACGGACAGACAACACCACTGTGATGTGGTATATAAACAAGCAAGGGGGAACCCACTCTTACCCCCTTTGCAGACTGACAATGCATCTTTGGGAAAAATCACTGAGCCTAAACATCCAGTTACAATCCCAGTTTGTTCCAGGCAAAGACAATGTGTTGGCGGACAGCCTAAGCAGGAATTTCACAGATCCACACGAGTGGAGGTTACATCCGAAGATCTTTTATTTATTTTATTTATTTATTCCAGGGAGAAAAGCTCCAGCACAGCAAACTTTATACAGTAAAAAATAATAAGTTCAAAGCAAAATAACAGTAGTAAAATAGCTCTAAACAGTTACAGCCATTCACATACACAATATATGACTGTAATAAATTGTTTCAAATTAAAAGAATTATAATAATAATTAAAAAGGGTCAAGCAGAATACAGACATACTGATTAGGTTCAGTTGACATTACAAGGATACCTAGGTTGTGCTGAGGTGATATGCAATGCAATAGAAATAGAAACAAATTAGTAGTTTTCAATTGGAAGCAGGATAACAGAAAGTATATACTGTTAATAAATTATAGAAATGTATCATATGATATAGTGAGATAAAGGTATCTAAGAGGCAGCAAGAGTATGTAAAGTGGTGGAATATATTCTTGCTAGGAGCAGAGAAGATATTTAGTCAGGGTTAGTACAAGGACAAAGCCAGTGAGAACTGAGACATTGTTTTATTCTTAGTTTAAAGAGTCTTGTGGAGGTCAGAGATAGGAGTTCAGAGGGAAGTTTGTTCCAGTGTTTTCCTATGGAGTTAGAGAACAGAGAATCTCCAGCTGAGTTGTTGGATTTGTTGATAGTAATAAGTGGCTTATTGGAGGAGCGTAGGTTCTTGAGATTGTTATAGGGGGTGATGAGGGTAGTCAGTATAGGTGTATAGGTGGGGTAGTACAAGCTCTTATGGATAATAGTGAGTTGTTGAGATAGTATCTGGTTTTGAAACTCAAGCCATCCTAGTTGTTTTAGGTTGTTGCAGTGATGTGTACGAAAAGGAGAACCTGTGGCAAATCTAGCAATGGAGTGATAGGCAGTAGCAAGTTTGTTTAGGTTATGTTTTGAGAGATTGGTGTATATGGGTGAGGCATAGAGTAAGGTAGTGATTAAATGAGTTCTAGCTATAGCGATTTTGGTTGAGGGAGTGAGGAAGGGTTTGATTCTGTAAAGGGATCCCAGTTTATTATTTACTGTTTTTATAGTGATGTTAGTATGAGTGTCAAAGTATAGATTATTATCTATAGTAATTCCAAGAAGTTTGGTGGTTACGTCAGGAGATATGAGAGTCCCATTGTTGGATGTAAGAGTGAAGTGAAGAGGGGGAGTTCTACGAGTAGGAGTAAAAAGTAGGAGTTTGGTTTTTTTGGGTTAAGTAAAAGGCAACGGTTTAAAAACCATTGTTCCACTGTGTTAAATGCATTTTGTGTAAGAGATTGTAGCTCGGCAGGGGTATTAGCTGAGCAAATAATAGTGGAGTCATCTGCATATTGAATGCAGGTGGCATGTGGGATTGCTAGGTGGAGGTCATTAATGAAAATGGAAAATAACAGTGGGCCTAAGATGGAGCCTTGGTGGACACCAAGGGAAATAGGGAGGAGAGAGGATAGGTTACCTTCCCATAGTACTGCTTGTTGTCTATTGTCTAAGTAGGATTTAAACCATTGTAATGCTAGAGAATCAAGAGAGAGAGTTTTAAGTATTTCAATAAGGAGATGGTGATTAACCATATCAAAAGCCTTAGATAAATCAATGAAGACAGAGGAGGAAAGGGTATTGTTATTACGGTTAGAATTTATAGTCTGTGAAGGAGAGGAGGGCTGTGGTGGTGCTGTGGTTAGGTCTAAATCCATGTTGACAGTTGGCAAGTAAGTTATTATCAATTAGATGGGTGAGTACTTGCTTATGGACACATTTTTCCATTATTTTTGCTAGTGGAGAGAGTAAGGCTATTGGTCTATAGTTTGAGATGTCGATAGAGTTACCACCTTTATGAAGGGGGAGGGGGATCTTCACACAACTCACTTCGACATGGGGCAGGCCAGAAGTAGACCTATTTGCCTCTCACCTCAACCATCATCTACAAAAATTCTGCACAAGGACATACCATCCAAAAGCTTGGAAAATATATGCTCTCTCATTCAACTGGAACTTCTTAACAATCTATGCATTCCCACCTCTGCCACTGATGACCTCAGTATTACTAAAGATCAAAGCAGAGACCCAAGGGAATCCTAATAGCTCCGGACTGGCCAAGACAACACTGGTACCCACTACTACGGAGCATATGTCACACCAGGAGGTGGGCCCTTCCCCAATGGCCTCTACTTCTGACTCAACACAATTTCAAAACAGTGCATCCAAACCTTCAGACACTGCAGCTAACAGCCTGGGAGATCCCATAAATAACCTCAACCTATCTCTCTCCAAGGAAGTTCAGCGGATACTAACAGAGGCTCGAAGACCATCCACCAGAAAGGTTTACTTAGCAAAGTGGAAAAGATTCAGCAATTGGAATACCAACAAGGGACATGATGCATCATTGTTGAGCATCCCACTCATCTTGGAATATTTGGCAGATATGTTAAAGAACGGCCTCTCATATTCTTCCATAAAGATACATGCATCAGCTATTTCAGCTAGATATAACACTGATCCTCCTGTCTTTTCACACCCTTTGCTAAGGCAATTCCTCAGGGGAATCAATAACATTAAGCCACCAAGAAAGGCCCCAGTGCCAGCCTGGGACCTCAATTTTGTCCTAGAAAAACTGACTCTACCTCCATTTGAGCCAGCAGCTTCAGTTGACTTGCAATTTCTCTCATGGAAGACAGCTTTCCTGTTGGCAATTACATCAGCAAGAAGGGTTTCGGAACTACAGGCCCTTATGGCAATACCACCATTCATAATTTTGCACAGAGACAGGGTTTCATTAAGGACCAACCCTACTTTTATGCCAAAGGTGGTATCTAGGGTTTCTTTAAATCAAGCTATTCATCTGCCTGCCTTCTTCCCCAATCCTGAGAATAAGGGGGAAAGACTCTTACATACCTTGGACATTCACAGACAACTTCGATACTACCTGGACAGAACCAAGGCCAGTAGGAAGTCTGAACAACTTTTTGTAGCTTACGCCCCTGCAGTCCAAGGAAAAGCAATTTCAAAACAGACTATTTCAAAATGGATTGGACATTGCATCAGATTCTGTTATTCCTTTCATGGAAAGACTGTTCCAGCCAATGTCAGACCACATTCCACCAGAGCTACAGCCACCTCTACAGCATTCTTAAGAGGGGTGCCTACTAAGGACATTCTAGAAGCTGCTACATGGAGCTACATGCATACATTCTCCAAACACTACAATCTCCCTCTATACTCCAGATCCAGAGCAGGCTTTGCTCCGGCAGTCCTGCAGGGTTTGATTGCCACTCAATCTTTTTCCTAGAGCATTCCTCCTCCCCCAGCTAAACTATGGTATTCTAACCATATGTTACGACTGCAGTTGCATTCTTGAAGGACATAGTACAGTTTTGTACCTACCATAAATGTAGATGTCCGATAGACATGCAACTGCAGTCGGATTTTCCCTCCCTCCATACCCCTCTATGCCTAGGGTCCACTCCTATCCCTATTTCTCTTAGCTGGGGATATCTGTTATGGTGTATTTGTTTTATTGCTCATTTATTTGTCTGGAATCCTGTTTTTGTCTTCCAAATTTGATTACAGCCTTCCTTGGAAGGCACCTGGCATCTGGGGCAAGAAACACTGAAGAAAATGGCGTCGGCTGATGCTTATGTACTCCAGCCGCTCTGATGTCGGAGAGAAATGCGACATCAGACGCCGGACCCAGACTTTGGAATCCGGCCGACCGAGGGCTGCCTGAGGCAGGACAACCCATATGTTATGACTGCAGTTGCATGTCTATCGGACATCTACATTTATGGTAGGTACAAAACTGTACTTTTATCCTTTTCCTCCATAAAAATACATGCCTCAGCTATCTCTGCACATTACAATACAGATCCTCCAATTTTTTCACATCCACTTCTGAAACAATATCTCAAGAGGAGCAAAGAGTTTAAGGCCCCTTAGGACACCACCCATACCTGCCTCTGACCTCAACTATGTTCTGGAAAAACTTACTCTGCCTCCTTTTGAGCCTGCTGCCACATCTGACATTAAGTATTTATCATGGAAGACTGCTGTCCTCCTGGCTTTGACTTCAGCCAGGAGTGTCTCGGAGTTACAAGCACTCATGGCTGTGGAATCTTACATTATTTTTCATCAAGACAGGGTTTCTTTAAGGACTAATCCTACTTTCATGCCTAAAGTGGTTTCTAAAGTGGCTTTAAACCAAACTATTCACCTGCCAACTTTTTTCCCCAATCCACAAAATAAGGGGGAGAGGATCTTAAATTATTTGGACGTGCACAGGCAGCTTTGTTTTTACCTGGACAGAACCAAGGATATCAGAAAAACAGAACAACTGTTTGTTTCTTATGCAGCAAATTCCCAAGGCAAGGCTATTTCAAAACAGACCATTTCTAAATGGATTGCTCATGGAATCAGATTTTGTTACTCTCATCATGGAAAGCAAATCCCAGGAAAAATCAGGACTCACTCCACCAGAGCTGCTGCTACTTCAGCTGTTTTTCTCAGGGGAGTCCCTACCAAAGATATTTTGGAAGCTGCAACTTGGAGTTCAGTGCATACTTTCTCTAAGCACTATAATCTACCTCTTTATTCTAAGTCCAGGGCAGGCTTTGCTTCTGCAGTCTTGCAAGGCTTTCTAGCCACCCCTTCTACTCTATAACCACCACCCTTTATCTCAGCTTTGGGATTCAAACCCTACAGTGATGACTGCAACAGTGAAACATGATGAACATAGTACAGCTGTGTTCACTTACCATAAATTTAGATGTTCGAGTGTCTTCACTGTTGCAGTCTGGGTTACCCACCCCCCTGTCCCCTCTTATTCTTTCTTTACTGTGGTTCCCTGCTCCACCCTTCTTCTGGGGTGTATTTGCTACAGGGTACGGGGTTTGTTGTACCTTACTTTTAGCCTTTACTTTTGGGCACCTGACATCTGGGGCAAGAAAAACTGGAGAACATGGCGTCGGCTGGGAGCTTTGTACCCCTGGCACTCTGACGTCAGGGAGGATGACTGCACAGCCGACGCCGGACCCAGACTTTGGGATTCTGGCCAACCGAGGGCTGCCTGCCGGCAGGAAGAACCCTACAGTGATGACTGCAACAGTGAAGACACTCGAACATCTACATTTATGGTAAGTGTACACAACTGTACTTTATACCTGGCTAAAACCTGCCACACAAAACGAAGAAATTCTTCCCCCAGGCTACAACATCCTAAGGCAAAATAGAGGTACCAAAAAGGGAGGTGGCGTTGCAATCTTATTTAAAAATACACTCAACCTCCAACCACTAAAGACCCCACTTTCCAAATTCCAGAATGCAGAGACATTAGGCCCCGTTATGTCCCTTAAAAACAAAAAGGGAATCATCAACATCTAGTTATATTCCTCAGGAAATAACTCACCTATAATAGAAGAGATACTACCATGGGCCACAATCAACCTACCCCAAGAAACCATCCTGCTATGAACATCCTCTGTAGTTATATTCCTCCAGGAAATAACTCACCTATAATAGAAGATATACTACAATGGGCCACAGTCAACCTACCCCAAGAAACCATCCTGCTATGAACATCCTCTGTAGTTATATTCCTCCAGGAAATAACTCACCTAAAGTAGAAGAGATACAACAATGGGCCACAATCAACCTACCCCAAGAAACCTTGCTGCTAGGCGACCTAAGCTTAGACTGGCTAGCCTGCAACTCAAACAATCCCTCAAACCATATCAACTTATTCAGATTCTCACAATTAATTCAGGAACCCACCAGAGTTGACAAAAAATTCAGTAGAACCTCCATTCTAGATTGGACACTAGTTAATATCCCAACAGAAAATTATCATGTGGTCTGCTTACCGGATACATTGAGTGGCCACTGCCCCACATTCCTCCTTCCTAAACAGGCAAAAATACCCAAACCCATACTATTCAAGGAGACTGGGGATGAGCACAAAGTCAATTCACAAACTTTTAACAGTATGCTCCAGCAATAGGCCTGGAATCCACTAAAAACTCTACCTTTAGACCAGGCAGTTGAGTTTTTAATACTACTTTTATGAATGTACTAAATATACTACCTCCCATCAGGAAACTCAGGACTAAAGTTAACTATGCCCCATGGCTAAGTAGGACAACAAAAGCCTTAATAAAAGCCAGAGAATGCCTGGAAAACCTGCAAAAAAGAATAATTCTATCCACGACAGACAGAAATATCAAGAACTATGAAATCAGGCCAAAACCCAAGCAAAACTAGATAAAAAGAAATATTTCTTAGACATCCAAAACAAGCACTCTAGAAACCCCCAAAAGTTCCAGCAGGCCATCAATACCCTTCTAAAACCAGGCAAAACCACCACCCCATCTCCCAACAACAATTCTGATAATGATAGCATAGCTTCAGAATTCAACCATCACTTCATAGAATCTATCCTTGCACTATCTATCCAACTATCCAACAAGAACACTAAAACCACCCCAACTGTAGACAAAGTAACATACCCACCTTCACACTCTCACCTCTACCAACCTCTTCAGTTAAAAATGCTACTCTCTAAACTAAAACCCACCACACTCGCAGCAGATGGTTTACCCACAAATTTTCTAAAATTAGCTGCAGAATCACTAGCCTACCCTGTCTCAATTCTTATAAACCGCTCTATACAAGAAACCTACGTACCCCATCTATGGAAAGTGTCACATATAATTCCCCTTCACAAAGGCAGAAACTCCTCCTAACTATCAAACTACCGGCCAATTGCTATCTTGTCCCCCCTTTCCAAGCTTCTGGAGAAATGTATTCACACCCAGGTAATGCACTTCTTATCCTCACATAACCTCCTCTCCCCACACACAGCTTGGTTTCTGCCCAAACCATAGCACAACCACTGCTCTATTCTCCTTTACCAATCAGATTAACCATCTAAGAAACAACAACAAATTTGTCTCAGCCATATTCCTCGATCTATCAAAAGCATTTTGATATGGTCTCTCGCAACCTACTCTTAAACAGTCTGTCAACCTCATCCTTCGCCCCCTCTACTACTTCATGGTTTAGAACCCATCAGTTAAATGGCAACGTACACGTCTCCTCTATTACCAACTCCTATAGGCATCCCACAAGGATCAGTACTGGGTCCTCTACTATTCATCATTTTCACTAACAAACTACATACTTCCACCCTGCATGCATCACTTGTACAGTAGTGTTTATATTACCCTATCGAACGATATAAATAGTGAACGGTATTTCATTGTACCGAAAATATCTAAACCACAAAATATCGAACACAAGGAACAGCAAATGTTTTTCCCAGGTCAAAAAAAAATGCTGTTCCGAAACCCAACACAACCACACCAAAATAAATAAGCCACACACATGCACTTAACAAACCCATAATTCTAACCCTACACTACTACCTATCCACTCACCTTACCCGCTCCTTAATCCTAAAGTCCCTAACTACCGCACACTCACCTTACCTGCTCCCTAACCCTAAAGCCCCTTAACTACTGCACACTCATCTTACTCACTGCCTAACCCTAATGTCCCTAACTATCACACACTCACCTTACCCCGATCCATTCACACACTTACCTTAACCCGGTTTGTAACCTCCATTCGCATACTTATTTTAACCCGGTCCGTAACCTTCCCACCACAGTAAAGTAAATAGCGAAACCATGGAACGGACAACCGAAATCTTACCCTAGGTAAGATTTCGAAGTTCTGTGGCTTCGCTGTTTTCAGTTTTCGACAAAAACGGATTGATATTATAACATTCGAAGTTTTGAAACTTCGATGCTATAATATAGACCCAATACTGTACGCAGACGGCTCCACCCTAATTTGCTCAGCCCCATCCATAACCACTCTTCAAAAGCTCACCCAAGAATCCTTCTTGTCCATGGAACAGTGGACTATTGATATCCAACTAATTCTAAACTCCAGCAAGACCAAATTACTCCTTTTTACCCCCAATAAATCCAAGTCCACACCTCCTACCTTCACTATCACCTCCAAAAACAGGACCACAGTCTCCCCTTCCCCTCACACTAAGCTGCTTGGAGTTGAAATAGATAACAATCTAAACTTTAATGTCCATATCTCACAAACCATCACAAAGGTACATAAGAAACTAGGAACCCTATACAAACACAAACAGTTCCTATCGGACCAAGCAAGAGCCTCCTTAGCCCAAACCCACCTCTTGTCTACCCTAATGTATGCATCACCAATCCTAATTGATATCAGGTAAACAGACCTAAACAAACTAGAGTCATGTTACAATAAAATTGCAAAATTCGTCAACAACTCCACTTTTAGAAGGCATCACTGTCTTGCCCTGAAGCAACTACAGTGGTTGGAACTCCTTCAGCTAATTAGCTGTCACCAATTAGTCCTCACCTTCAACATAATAAGGAATCCTCTGAAAACCCCAGCCCTAAACCAACTTCTAAACCAATATTCTGCAAATCACCCTCTACGCTCATCCTACAAAACCCTGCTCTGCATAACCAAAGCCAATAACACTGCAGAGAAAAGTCTGTTTTCCCACACCATTGCTAGGGAATGGAATAACCTCCCCCAAAGTATCTCCTCTGCACCATCCATCTCGCTTTTCAAGAAATCACTAAAGTCACACCTCTTGCAATCAAGGCTCTGTCCCTGTATCACATAAAATCTTTTTCTGCTCTTCTCCTAACTTGCCACACCTCATCTCCTCTGCTTACCTCAGCTATTCTGTACTCCCTGTCAGGAACTGCTATCCTACAAACGATTTCTCACGCTGTGACATATCTCCCAAATAGCATTGTTTTCCAGATTCCATTCCTTTATTTTTATGCTTAGTACTACCAATAGGGAATCCAACGTTTTGCTGTCTATATACCAAGCTTGCTGAAATCAAACTAAGGTACAAAAAAATCTCCTGGACTGTATATACGCCACTGTATAGAAATTTTCTGTCATTCGTGGATTGTGTTGTTGTATAAAGACATGGAGCTCTGACTGTATATATGCCTCTGTACAGAAATATTTTTGTCATTTGTTGTAATTTTATTATGTTATGCAGCTTTTCTCCCCGGGCCTCCGCTGTAAATGGACCTTGTTCCAGTCAGACTTTCCCGGTAAACAGATGTAAAATAAATAAATAAATAATATTTTCAGCTATAAAAGGCTACTCAAACTGCTGACAGTATAATCCACCAATAACAGTCCAAATGCACAGTCTATGCAGAAGTAAAAGCCATCTGAATAATTCCACATTAAGAAATCTGCAACTAACTTTGCATTTCAGTGCTTCATCAAGTACACTGCCTGCTGCCCTTGAAAAATAAAATTGCCTATGTGTTGGTAATGTACAATAATGAATGGTTGGCAAACAGACAACAGGCTGCTAGTTAGTAGGCATCTCATCCAAAGGGGGACCCACTCGGGAATGTACCCCCCCATGCTGCAGAGTAGTATCTGCAATTAATCTGCCTGGTGGGGGAAGAGAACTTACAGCCTTCTGCACCAAAGGCAAGTATGTTACCTGCTATGCATGTGTGTGTGTATATATATATATATATATATATATATATATATATATATATATATATATATATATACACATACATATCTGTATGACTTCTGAGTAGTTGTTGGATCTTTTGATAAGGTTATTCTGTGCAGTACTTGTACTAGTATCTTACTGAGTTTTTTAACATTAGATTGATTTATCGTCCTAGCAATGGATGGTTTGGACTTGTAGTTTTCACAAAGCTATACAACTGCATACATGGAAAACAGTTACTTCACATTTGTACACAACATGTTTTTATTTGTTTATTTTAACATTTCTGGTGCATAGACCTTTTTCAGTCATGCCATGGGGCACAACAAAGGTTAAATCCAACATATAAATATATGGACAGGTTATTGTAGCCAATCAACCAGCATGTTGGAAGAAAAATGTAGTGGCCAGATAAAACTTATACAAACAAAGGAGAAAATGTGCAAATAAAGAGAGATTGGGTGTTAGAATTGACCACTGGACTCTAAGGCCATGCTCTCTGCTGAACCACCCTGCTGCCAATGTACAATTAGTTTGTGAACAGAGATCACCAAAGTGGATTGTAAACATTGTGAAACATTCAAACTGGCTACTAAAAACACAGAAGAAAGAGTTCTAGTGGCCTACCTAGTAAAACAGAAAAAACCTCAAGACCATGTCAGAAAAATCATCTAAAACTTACGCCCCTATAAAAACAGAAAAGGAGGAGAGGCAACCAAGAGAAAATTGTGTTTTGATATTTAAATGGTTGGTGCACATATCTCTCAGTTGTCCAGATTTTTGCAGAATGTCCACATTTTTGCCTCAAAATTTCACTCCGTTCCTCATAAAATTTCTTGTTTTCTGACAAGTCATTGGGATGATCTGAGGAATTAAATAACTAAATAATGACATACCTTTGAGTTTCAGACTTCATATCCTTTAGGAAATGCATTTCAACACAAACCCTGTTATTCTGGCTACTTTCTAAGTTTATAAGAGCAATATTTAAAATCTGTCCCTATTTTTGGGCCTTTATCCCTCCATTATGCCGGGCTTTGTCCAGATTTCTTGGACTAAGTGGTTGAGAGGTATGTTGGTGCACAGGACTAAAGCTGTGACTTGTAAATAAGCTGCTTCCTGTACTAGGGGTACAAGGTTTGAATCTTCCCATCTTCATTTGCCGAGTGTGTCACCTTGAGCAAGTCACTTAACTAGACAGTTCTTTGGAGCAAATAGGAATTTGGTCTAGGCTCCTTAATGGCTTCCTGGACTCTATGCCTAGTAACTACCTATAAACCTATACAGAAATCGCTGGGGAAAGAGATGACAAAAAAACACAAGAGAGCTGTGTCATGAAAGGAGATACTGCCAGCCCAGCTTCCTGAAATTTTGTAAATAATTATTTGGCATTTGTGAATATCAACATGATTCATATAAGATGATTGTGTTACAACTGTATTAGAACTATATATCATGAGTATATCAAACTAGGTTTGTACAAATGTGTGTGTTGAAAAGATATTTTATAAAGTGCTTGTGCTTAAAATGTAACCACAGCATGCCCTACTGGAATAGAACAGAAATGTACATGCACCATTGTAACTGTTTAATTATATATATTTTAATAGTGGAAACTGGAGTACAGCAGGTTAACTTCAGAAAAATAACAAATTAAATTACTTTATGGTAGCAAGGAAGACAATGTCTGTACTGAAAAGTTTTCAGTATTGCCTTGGAAGTGTTTTATTGTTTTATGATTTCTAGCCTTTGCCAAAGATCTGAGGTGTATGTATTTTCATAGGTAGATGCTAAATGTTACCAGCTGCCATCAGTGGTTGTTTTGAGCCTCAGAACTAGAAGTCAGATGACAAGCAATGATGTCATTCCACAAGTTATCCCAGCAGTACTGTTTGAGATATTAAGTTGGGAAGTCTCTTAGTGAGAGACTCCATTCTGTATTCTGTCTTGGACCTCACAAGATCCATTCACCACACATCTGCCTTGCTCTGAGTTAGTAAGTCTAGAGAACAGTATAATTCTCTTAGATATAGTCAGGAATATAGCAGCACTTAGTTTATATATGTTTCTTTATTTATTTGAGACTGTCCTGCAGTGTTGTTTTAAATATTTCCTGTAATTTTGAACTGTGATGTCACTGTAATTATATATTAATTATTTTCTTGTTCTGTTATTATTTATTATTAAATATATTTACATGTCTCATTGTGGCTGGTCTTTGTAGAGCTATTTAAGTTCTGAGAGTACTTGGATATTTATTTGGTGACACAGTAGGCCACTCCTAATGGTCTTGGTGTGTGTGTGTGTGTGTGTGTGTGTGTGTGTGTGTGTGTGTGTGTGTGTGTGTGTGTGTGTGTGTGTGTGTGTGTGTGTGTGTGTGAATCAAACCACAAAGAGTGTGTGTTTCAGCTACTTTGGCAGGGACATGAAGCAGTGGTTGGACAGAGGCTGCTGGAGGTCTTGGCTTAGTCACTCAACTGAGATCTCAACTCTATAGGTGTGCCAATGAGGAGTTTTGTTGGGGATCTGGAGAATGATGGAGAAACCAGCCCCGGCCTGACTGTGGTCTCTGCATCAAGTGTATTTTCCCTTAATAGCACACAGAGAGCTGCATCTGGAAATACTGTGTGTGCACCTTGTCATCTTCCGAGTATACGTCCTCCACTGTTACCAGTGGTGAGGATTGAGACTCCTTGGTTACTGGTCCTGTGGTGGGGTGTCACAAGCTGCAAAAGCAGATTTCCAGGGAATAAAAGGAAAGGGAGAATATTTCATAGGTTTATAGAAAATTACTAGGCGAACAACCCCAGAGCCCTTACAAGCCTAGCTGTGTTAACCCCGAGTTGCTTCCTAAGCTAACAACCCCTGAGCCCTTACAAGCCCAGCTGTATTAATCCCGAGTTGCTTCCTAGGATAACAACCCCAGAGCCCTTACAAGCCTAGCTATATTAATCCCAAGTTGCTTCCTAGGCAAACGACCCCAGAGCCCTTACAAGCCCAGCTATATTATTCCCGAGTTGCTTCCTAGGTGAACACCCCAGAGCCCTTACAAGCCTAGCTATATTAATCCTGACTTGCTTCCTAGGCAAACAACCCCAGAGCCCTTACAAGCCCAGCTATATTATTCCCGAGTCGCTTCCTAGGCTAACAATCCTAGAGCCCTTACAAGCCTAGGCTAACAACCCTAGAACCCTTACAAGCCCAGCTGTATTAATCCCGACTTGCTTCCTAGGCTAACAACCCCAGAGCCCTTACAAGCCTAGCTATATTAATCCTGACTTGCTTCCTAGGCTAACAACCCCAGAGCCCTTACAAGCCCAGCTGTATTAATCCCGACTTGCTTCCTAGGCTAACAACCCCAGAGCCCTTACAAGCCTAGCTATATTAATCCCGACTTGCTTCCTAGGCTAACAACCCCAGAGCCCTTACAAGCCTAGCTGTATTAATCCTGACTTGCTTCCTAGGCTAACAACCCTAGAGCCCTTACAAGCCTAGCTGTATTAATCCCGACTTGCTTCCTAGGCTAACAACCCTAGAGCCCTTACAAGCCTAGCTATATTAATCCCAAGTTGCTGCAATTGGTAGTAGGTGAGTGAAGTTTGCAGAGGTAAAGGTCTACGGTAGTTAATACAGACTTTTTTTGTCCAGGAGGGACATGGGTGCCTCCCAGGAGTGAATTTGCAGTCACCCACCCATTGATCTAGGTTGCATTTGAAGAGGGTCATGGAGATGCTCTGTTTCACGTGAATTGGAAGCTTGTTCCAGAGAACTGGCAGTCTCTGGGAGATGTATCCATCTCTCCAACATGATCTGTTCATGTCAGAGGCTAGGTTAAGATCCCTGGAGTGAGTGACCCTTGTGCAGTTTGATTACAAATGTGTAGCATTTCCATCAGGGCCAGATCAGAGACTGCCCTGTAAACCAGGCACAGGTCACCCCTTATAAGCCTTTAGGAGACAGAATACAATGACAGGGCTTTGAGTCTTTCCGTGTAAGACTTGTTTTGTGTACCCTGTAATTTCTTGGTGAGAAACCTCTGTGGTGTGTCCAGTTGTTGCAGGTATCTGATGAGGTACATGCAAAAGGGAGCATTGTACTCAATTACTGGTCTGATGAGGGCCAAGTATAATAGGCTCATAGGTTCATAGGTAGGTACTAGGCTATCAGCCCAAGGGCCTGTGTAAGCGTAGCTAGCAAGGTTCCATAGCTTACGCCACCCAAGAAAGTTATTTTCCTGTGCCACTGTCCAGCAGAGAAACAGAAGTGATCCCCGGGGTGTATTTCCTATTTCCCATCCACTCATCAAGATTTTTATTGAAGAGTGCTAATGAAGAACTTTGCTTGACATAGATGGGTAGCTTAGCTTGTTCCAGAGTATAGGAAGTCTCTGGGACAGGAATCTGTCCCTCCAGCGTGTCCTGTTTATTGTGGTGACAAGGTCTAGGTCCCTAGAGTATGTAGCTCGGAGGGATTGGGATTTCTTAATGGAATTATAACTTCCTTAGATCTAGATGTGATGCCTTTACTTATAAGGTGTGCTGCATAGAAGGATACATAGTGGTCAAAGTTCAGGTTGCTATCAATTTGAGTTACCAGATCATGTACCACTGGGTCGACACTTTGGGGTGTGCTGTCTATAATGTAATTAGCATGGATGTCAGCTTTCCCAAAGGGAATAATAATGCATTTTTTTTGCATTTAGATTTAATCCATGACTTTTGCACCAGTGATTTGTCTGCATTAACCATGTGTGCAGTATATTAACATCTTTGGGGGACCCGATGAAGGCTGCCAGTTTGCAATTGTCAGTGAACTTCGTCAGCCACAGGCTGTGCAAATTTGCCTGAACCTCTGAAAAATAAATTCTGAACGGTAAAGGGCCCAACACAGAACTCTGTAGTACACTGTTTTCCTAGTGGTGAAGCCACCTACTTTGACAGTATATGTCCAGTCAGTAAGCCAGCTGGCTACCCATCTGGTAACATAGGGGTTTATTCCCACTTGGGAGAGTTTCTCTGTAATACCTGCGTGGGGGAATTGTGTCCTATGCCTTGGCTAGGTCAAGATAGGTGATATGCACTGTCTTTCCCTCGTCCAGAGCCTTGGTGACTTTAACAGAGAATTTTATTTAACGTTTTTATTTGACATTTGTTAACCGGGTTAGTCTGGCTGGGCAGAAGCCCCTTTTCAGCAGAGACCCAAGGAGAAAAGCTCCAGTATTACATTACTTAGGCATTAATTAACAAAGATAGTAATTAACAAAAGAAGAAATAATACAATAAAAACTAACATTCTTTGTACAAGGTGGGTTCAGTTTTTACAAAAGAAAGCATTATTCTGAAATGAATACAAAAAGTACAAATATCTGAGAGATTTATACACGGGGATTAAAGGCCTGTAAAGATATTGTAGAAAGACAAATAGAGACCTGATTTTAGCATTATTGAGGAAAGTTGTAGTGAGAGATGAGAAGAATATAGAAATAGCACAAGGAAGAGTATATTGTGAGGAGGAAGCTATTAAGGTATACAGTTGGAGGTAGTATATAGTGGGAAAAGAAAGTAGGAGGAGTCAGGACTAGAAAGAGAACAGGTAAGAAACGAATGCGAGGACAAGTATGGCGTTATCTGAGAGGGTAGCAGTCAATGTAAAAGAAGTACAGCTTATGTTGGGTCATGGCAGAGACATGTCCATGATCTGTGGAAATAGTCTTTAATTGCTATTTTAAAGGTGTTAGGGTCTGTGATACTTCTGACTTCTTGGGGTAGTTTGTTCCATGCATTTGTTATGGAATAGCTATAGAATAGTTTACCAATATTTTTATTAGGCATGTAGACTTGCATGAGGTTCTGCTGAGAGCTGCGGAGAGAGTGATTGGGGGTATAGGACTGGATGAGAGTGGAGAGACAGGGACAGGGAGATGGCTGATGTAGAATTGCATGGGTGCGGTAAGGTAGGTTGGAGGCAAATCGAGCTATTTTGTTGTAGGTGAGTTCAAGTTTAGTTAGAATGTTAGATTGGAGGTGTGTAAGAATAGGGGCTGCATAAAGCAGTGTGGGGAGGAGAAAGGCTTGAGCAAGGGATAGTCTGGAAGCATTTGTAAGGTATTTATTAGAGCAGACCTAGTTTTTGATGGGTCTTTTTTATGCACTTCTGAGTGTGTAGATCGAATTTGAGATGGTCATCAGTAATAACACCAAGTAGTTTGGTATGGGGTTCAGATGAGGTAATATTATTATTCAGGGAGGAGACAGTGAAGGAGGTTTTGTGATGGTGTAGGGAGGTGGGGAGGAACAGGAGGGGTTTGGTTTTCATAGGGTTCGGTAGTAGTTGGTGGGAAGTAAGCCATCTTTCTACAGAACGGAGGGATTCTTGGGTTAAGGCATGAAGGTGTGTGATGTCAGAGATGGAGGTAATTGCAGAGTGTGATGTCAGAGATGGAGATAATTGTGGAGTGTGATGTCAGAGATGGAGATAATTGTGGAGTGTGATGTCAGAGATGGAGGTAATTGTGGAATCATTAGCATATTGAATGATAGTTGAGAGTGGACAGGCTAAGTGGAGGTCATTAATAAAGATGTTGAAAAGTAGGGGAGCAAGGATGGTGCCTTGGGGTACCCCAATTTGTGCTGAAAGAAAGGGAGAGTAGTTGCATTGCCATTTTACAGCCTAGTATCTATTAGAGAGGTAGCTGGAGAACCGTGATGTAGTAGAGTTTGAGAGGTTCAGTGAAGCAAGTTTGGAAAGTAGTAACCTATATGAGACCGTATCAATTACCTTCAATACATCTAGTAACAGGCAGGAAACTAGTTTATTGTTATCTCATGCTTTTGAGATAGTATTAATAAAGGAAGTCAGAGCAGTAGCAGTACTGTGCTTTGGCTGAAAGCCATATTGTGTGGGGGTAAGGAGATTTTCTTGGAGAATATGATCAAGAAGCTGTTTGTGGGTACATTTTTCTAGTATTTTTGACAGGGGAGATAAAATGGAAATAGGTCTGAAATTTGAAGGGTCTCTTGCTGTACCGCCTTTATGCAGAGGAATAACTTAGAATATTTTCCAGATATCTGGCACAGCGCGTTCCTTGATGGATTGATTACTATAGAGATAGGAGAAGCAATAGAATTGGCAGCTAGTTTTAGGAATTGAGGGGATAGGTTGTCAACTGATGGAGGGCATGTTTTAAGTTTGGACAGAAGAGTTTTAATGTAGGCTGAGGGGCTTGGTTTAAGAAAACTGGTAGTGATAGGTGGTGGGAGGTGGGGACTAGTATCGGTTTTGGTGAGGTTCCGTATGGAGTCAATGAAGAAGGGATTTTAGAAGTGTCGCTGTCTCACAGGGGGAGCTGTTTGGGCAAGGATTTGGGGGGAGATGGACACCCAGAATGCAGCAACATATTAACAGATATCCAGAATTTTTGGGGGTTAGAGTGAGGGTTGTTAAGTGGTTAATGGAAAAAGGATTAATTAAATCATGTTTAACAGGCATGATCTACATTTAGCAAATCCAGACTGGCTTGGGTCCAGAGTTTGGAGATTACCTATGTCCTTGTTAATAAGGTCCGTAATGATTCTTTCCATGGCCTTCTTGATGAGGCTAGTCAAGATTATAGGCCTATAATTTCCATGGTCAGTTCATGCCCCCCCCCTCCCGTGCTGACTGATTACTGTTGCTGTCCTCCATTCCATCAGAACATAGCCAGTTCACACACTGTGGTTGAGCAGTTATCCAAGTGGTTCTGCTAGGTCATGTTTTAAACACTGTGGTTGAGCAGTTATCCAAGTGGTTCTGCTTGGTCATGTTTTAAGTTTAAAAGGTAACTTGGGGTGTTGTATTATCCCATTGATGCCTTGATTTTCTCTTTTGAGAGCACAGAGATAACCTCTGTTGAGATCATACCCTGAGGAATGGTGGCAGGTGTACTTTGGGGGATGATTGGAGGGGACAGGGGGTGAAGGTTGCTCCAAATCGGTCAGCTGTCAGGTTTGCTGTTATGCATAGTTGGGTATTCCCTTTTAGATTTCAGATGTATTTAAAGAATGCGATGTGATTTTCCTTGGCTAAGGAGGATATTTTTGCTTTATTATTATTATTATTTTTTTTATTATTTATTATTATTTTACCTTTGGAGGACTTGACAAGATCAGTAATTTGTTTGTTTAAGCTAGAGAGGGATTTCTTCATCTCCTAAGCCAGCTCCCTCCTGTTCTCGGATATTAGTTTCTTTCTCTTTCTTTGTCACCTGTTTATACTAGGGGTCCACCAGGTTGAGCTTTTTTTTCGGGCAAGACCTGTTTTTAATCTGGTGAGGTACAGCCGATTCTCTACAACTGCTTAAGTGTTATGCAGGTCATTGGTGTACACCTCTCCATATGAATCCTTGTTATCTGCATTCAAGGGGGCTCTGAAACTTCTTATCCCATCACTTAGTAGGGCATAAATTATTTTTGAAAAATTTATTTTTCAGCTTGATGGAGTATCTGGTCTTATAATTACATTGAAAAAGACTGATTTATGGTCCGATCTTACCAGGGAGGACATCACACAGGGGAGGGTGCAATGCTGTTCCATGTTACTAAGTTCTTTGTCCAGGACATTTGAGCCTGTTGTGAGTGTGCTGACTAGCTGTTCTAGAGCATTTGTACTTATAAAGTCCAAGAATCTCTGAGCCAGCATGTTTGTGATTGTGTATGTTTCCCAGTCGATGGTAGGATAATTAAAATCACCGATGAGTAAGGTGTTGGGCTGCATGGCTAGTGACTTCAGTAAGTCCGGGTATGTGGTATGTTTTCCCTCTTTTGTGTTGGAGGACCTATAGATAGCTATGATGTGGTAGGGGGCTTTGCCTATTGTTAGTTGGACATGGAGTAGCTCAAGAAAGTCATACTGCTTGACCAGTCTCAAGATGTACTTATCCTTAATGAAGATAAATACACCTCCTGCTTTGGTTCTTTCACTCTCAGTTTGTGATCTGAGCATATGGAAGTCATTGTAGCCCTGCATGGCCGGGGTACTTTCTGCACCTTTGAACCATGTCTCGGTGATTGCACAGGTGTCGGCATCTTCCAAAGTGAGGGGTGCTTCCAATGAGTGCAGTTTCTTATTTAGACTCCTAGCATTAAGCAGCAGTACCTTGAGTTTATCTAGAGAGGATTTGTCATGTTAGGATGTTGGTGCATTAAGCAGCAGCACCATGAGTTTATCAAGAGAGGATTTGTCATGTTAGGAGGTTGGTGCATTAAGTAGCAGCACCTTGGGTTTATCTAGAGAGGATTTGTCATGTTAGGAGGTTGGTGCATTAAGCAGCAGTACCTTAAGTTTATCTAGAGAGGATTTGTCATGTTAGGAGGTTGGTGCATTAAGCAGCAGTACCTTAAGTTTATCTAGAGAGGATTTGTCATGTCAGGAGGTTGGTACATTAAGCAGCAGTACTTTGAGTTTATCAAGAGAGGATTTGTCATGTTAGGAGGATGGTGCATTAAGCAGCATTGCCTTATGTTTATCTAGAGAGGATTTGTCATGTTAGGAGGCTGGTGCATTAAGCCGCAGTACCTTGAGTTTATCTAGAGAGGATTTGTCATGTTAGGAGGTTGGTGCATTAAGCAGCAGTACCTTAAGTTTATCTAGAGAGGATTTGTCATGTTAGGAGGTTGGTGCATTGAGCAGCAGCACCTTGAGTTTATGTAGAGAGGATTTGTCATGTTAGGAGGTTGGTGCATTAAGCAGCAGTACCTTGAGTTTATCTGGAGAGGATTTGTCATGTTAGGAGGTTGGTGCATTAAGCAGCAGTACCTTGAGTTTATCTAGAGAGGATTTGTCATGTTAGGAGGTTGGTGCATTAAGCAGCAGTACTTAAGTTTATCTAGAAAGGATTTGTCATGTTTGGAGGTTGGTGCATTAAGCAGCAGTACCTTGAGTTTATCTGGAGAGGATTTGTCATGTTAAGAGGTTGGTGCATTAAGCAGCAGTACCTTGAGTTTATCTAGAGAGGATGTGTCATGTTAGGAGGGTGGTGCATTAAGCATCAGTACCTTGAGTTTATCTGGAGAGGATTTGTTATGTTAGGAGGTTGGTACATTAAGCAACAGCACCTTGAGATTATCTAGAGAGGATTTGTCATGTTAGGAGGTTGGTGTATTAAGTAGCAGTACCTTGAGTTTATCTAGAGAGAATTTGTCATGTTGGGAGGTTGATCCATTAAGCAGCAGTACCTTGAGTTTATCTAGAGAGGATTTTGTTATGTTGGGAGGTTGGTTATTTTGACACTGTGTAAAAAAAGGCACAATAAGGGTGGCTAATGCCTTTATCAGTATCCAAAAGCCTAGAGGAGACAGGTGCAGACCATCAATGGCAAAGCAGTGTGGCCTGTAGACCATGTCTTTCCAGGCTGACAGATATATGATCCCCTTGGCCTGACACAAGAAGCTAAGCTAATTGTTAAACTCCATCATATTTTGGTTGTACTGTGGCATCATCCTTGGGGATGGTAGAATGCTGCTTAAGGCTAGGCTTATACCTCCCTGTGACACATAATCTAAAAGCTCAGTTATGTGTCTCTTCATATAGTCCAGTGAGGTATGTTTCACATCATTCACCCCCACATGGACTATGATAGGGTCATACCGATACTTGTGGTTTAGTGACTTGACGGATCCTGACATTTGACGTGCAGCTAACCATAACCTGCTCCTTATCCAGCCTGGTGAGGGGAACACCTGTGTGTCTCACAATGCAGTTGCATATGTCTAATATATTAGGTTTTGTGATGTTACGCCTTATGGGCTTATTTGTTGAGACACTGGTATGTGTGTTATTATGTGCTGTAGTTGTTTTTTGCATTGTTACGTGTGTAAGTAGTTTACATTTGGAAGGCCTCTGATCTTTTGGTAAGTTACTGCTGAGTACCTCCACATATGTGGGTTTATATGTTGTGTTTTTAGTGTGAGAAGTGTGTGTGTGCTGGCAACCTGTTTGGTATTTGATTTGTCCTTATGTAAGAGTCTTGGCTCCAATTTCATAGTATAACTACATCTCTTACATAACTTGTTTGTTTCAGGAGTAAGTGGTTGTCAATATATATATGTATATATATATATATATATATATATATATGAGACAATTGCTATATTGCCTCAGGATACCCAAGTCTATCAGGCTGACCAGAAGGATGATGGGAGATTGCCCATCCATGCTAGCAGGCTGTTGTATGTTTTATAAGGGAAGGGAACGGGCTAATTTGACAGGACTGTGTTGGTAGCACCGAGACTACAACTACTATACATTCTGCAGGCTAAGGTTGAGCAATAAGGCAGTGCTGCTCAGTGCGTGACAAATTTTTGCCGTTCACCACATACAATGTGAATACTGTCAAGCATTTAGATGTCACTATTCAGTTTAAAGATGGTGAATTTACCTCAAATATTTATCACAAACCTACTTTCATTAATTCTTTTCTTCATTACAACAGGTTTCACCCCCTCCACAAACAAAAGTAGGCTTGGTGAAAGGTCATATGGTCAGGTTGTCAAGTATAATCTGAGGACATTTTTTTTCCAAGAGATCAAACATTTAAGAATGATGTTCTTGGAAAGTGTGTACCCCAGTGTGCTCTTGGACAAGGTGACAAGGAGGTCACACAGTTTAGGACCTGCAAGTTCAAATTCATAGTGGGTGACCCCTTGGAGGACCCAGACATACAAGGTACCCCTGGGAAAGCCAGGTCACCTGCCTGGGAGAGGGCATTTGTCTTGAAATTTCAATGATATCCTCAAACCATTTCAAAGGTTATACACAGTAACTGGAACATCTTTAAAAATAACTCCGATATTTTCAGAAAATTGAAGAAGGAACCCCTCTTGGTCTTTAAGACTGGACAGAACATTAAAAATGTATTAGAAATCTTAGAAAGACCAATACCTTTATATGGTGCACTATATGGTAACAAGGACACCACCAAATATGGAAGCTGCCCCTATTGCTCATATTTTGGAAGGAGATTGTATCATTTTGGACAACACCCTGAAGGACAAAGTCCTATTAAGACATGGCAACTGCAACACCAGTAGAGTAGTTTACCTTGCCAAAAACACCTTTTTCCCCTGCCTTCTATGTTGGAAAGGCTGAATGTGTACTTAATAAAAAGATTTACAAAGATTTGTATGATATAAGTACTAAAAATTCAAAAAAATGCTCTTTTTAAATATTCTCTAGTGTGTCCACAATTCAACAAATTTGTGTTTGGAATTCTTGACACAGTCCTTCCAAACCCCAACCCAAGAGGTGGTGTCTGGGGAAACTTTTAGAGTTCCGTGAGTTTTATTGGCAAGTTAGACTGGGTGCAAGTTGTGTACTTGGTATTAATGAGTACATTTTAATACACTCAATTTTAAAATTAAGAGCAACTACACTCTGACTATAATTTTGTGAAGCAGTATTTTTTTCTATTTTATCTGGGCACTAAATTGACAGCAGTTTTATGCACAACATTTTTATTTGAGAAGGTGGTAAAACATGGGCAGTACATTTTTATACATTCATGTGTTATGTTTTCTTGGATTCATATTTATTTATTAGTATTTGAATGTTATATTATATGTTTCCTTGGATTCATATTTATTTATTAATATATTTTTCAATTTGAATGTTATATTCTATCTTTTTTATTTAAATGTAGTACAACATTTTTTTTACTTAGAGCTCAAGGGAATAGTTTCACATTTTGTTGTTTTGTGACAGCAGCAATACTTTCTATGTAAGCTTGAATTAGGGTCTTTACAGCTTTAAATTTAGCCTCCATTTTGTGACCTGCTCCTATAAACCCTCCCTCCATTTTGAATTTTGTTCTGATGAAGTCCAAAGTTACATTTGTTTAGGATGAAAGCTCTTAACATTTTTTATTTCTGTATGACCTATAACTTTTATATTGGTGACTTATTAAAACATTTTTTTAATCTGTGTAACTCTGTTTGGTATTTGGAGGCTCCTACTTGAATTCTGTTTGGTGCTTTTCAAGTGAGTGCTTGTGCAGTTTTTTGCCTCTACTTTGTTAGTTAGGTGCACAAGTCAGTTGCTCCTAGAGCAGCAGAAAAGCTTGGAAGGAATTCACTGACAGCTTTTTAGGGAAAAACTGAGCTTATAAGCTTCTATGTCTCTACAGGACATTGCTAATCACTGCTGAAAGAAGTGCAGCACTGTGCAAATGCTAGGCTTAAATATGAGCAAAGAGAAGCAAGTTTTAAGCTAATTACCAATCGAGAAAGCACACAATAAGCCTTTCACTAGTAGTCACCAACTCAGACAGGTTAGATCAGCACACGGCTGTCACAAGGGTGAAGAAAAACACTTTTCTTAATGTAGAATAGCTGGTTTGGACCCCAAGTGTAACAAGACCACACAGACTACCTACAAACAACCCTGCAACTAACAGATACAATGTAATACAGTGCAATTCACTAATTAAGGAAGCAGTAGACAGTACAGATTTTATTTTTGCTATAAAGTGCAAAGATAACAGGAAGTAGCATAAGAAACTGCTAAAGTACAGTCACAGTATATTATATAAGTGCAAAATATATTTATTTTTGTCTTTTCAATAATGGATAGCCCCAGGTGAAAGCAGAGTCTCACCAATCAGTAGCAAAGTTGACAAATGGCAACCAGCTTTGAGTATTTATGCCAAAGCCCACGTAAATGTGAGGCTTAAATAAGAGCAAAGAGAAACAAGTTTTAAGCTAACTACCAACCAGGAAAGCACACAATAAACCTTCCACCAGCAATTCCCAACTCAAGTTATATCAGAACACTTCTTCCACAAGGGTGCAGAAAAACACCTTCTGGGATGGAACACCGGTTGGTCTTCTGAACAGGTTGTTAGAGAGGCATTTGTTTTCAGTGTCCTTGGATAAGGTTATGTCTAAGAAATTGACCAAGGGCTTGCTGTAACAGACTTTAACCATTATGCCATACCCCACAAAACCTGTTCAGAAAACCACCTAGGGTTAATATGCTGCTACGCAGTAAAAGCCTGCACCCCCAGATCACAAAGTGCAATGTTATAACATCTCAGGGGATGAGAAATGCATGCATCTCCAAAGAGCTTAGAGACTTCATCACAAATCCAGTCAGCCTACACCACAACTTCCTGGTTAGGGAGTATAGCAGTAGATTACTAAATTCCATCTGCAACCCCCATCAGAACTTTAAAAGAGGCAGATGATCCCATTCTGAGGGACCCCTCCTGGGCGACTCCTAGGGCCCAACAGAAACCAGCACTGGGATCCACAGGAGGACAAAAGAAAAAGAAGCATGGCACTCACTTTTACAGTAGATTAGAAAACAATCAGAAAGATTATGATTGACAAATGGGTAATGATTACAGGCAATAAAGAACTAGAAAAACTTCTAGGACCTCATCCTTGTTTTGTATTTAACAGAGCCAGGCACATTAGGAACTGGGTAGAGTGTAAATTCAGACCAGAAGAGGACAACAGATGAACTTAGCCCTGTGGCCCCTCTTTTTGCACTTACTGAAAATACACAAGCAGCAAAGACCACTTCTTTTGTCCAGTACTCGTGATTCATGAGCAACAAGGACCACTTCTTTTGTCCAGTACTCGTGATTCATGAGCAACAAGGACCACTTCTTTTGTCCAGTACTCATGAATTAACAAACAAACTGACGACTTAGCAAAGAAAGGGAAAGCGTCCATGGAAATTCCACAACATAAAGAAATGTATTGAACTTTAGTGCTTTCGTCCGCGCAATGTCTGGACTTCATCACAATAAATAAAACACACAACATAGTCAGTTAAACAGACCAGACCCACCCCCGGTTATTACTGTGAAAGAGTTAGTGACACAAGCACATAAGCCAATAAAGTAAAAGCCATGCATACTTTCGTATTTGTGCATGGCTTTTATTTTATTGGCTTGTGTGCTTGTGTCACTTTAACTCTTTCGTAGTAATTAATTGGGGGCGGGGCTGGTCTGTATTTTAACTGACTACGTTATGTGTTTTATTTATGCTGATGAAGTCCATACATTGTGTGGATGAAAGCACTAAAGTTTAATACATTTCTTTGTGTTGTGGAGTTTCTGTGGATGCTTTTCCCTTTCTTTGTCCAGTACTCGGGAGAAAAATCAGTTGCACTTGTCTTCGAGGTCTCGTGCACAGCCCTCTTCTGTTCACCCCACAGATTTTCTATTGGATTTAGGTCTGGGCTCTGGCTGGGCCACTTTAATTTTCTTCTGATGAAGCCATTCTTTTGTTGATTTGGTTGTATGTTTGGGGTCATTGTCGTGTTGAAAGGTGAAATTCCTCTTCATCTTCAGCCTTCTAGCAGATGCCTGAAGGTTTTGGGCCAAAAGTGACTGGTATTTGAAACTGTTCATAATTCCATCCACCTTGATTAAAGCCCCAGTTCCAGCTAAAGAAAAGCAACCCCAAAGTGTGATACTGCCAACACCATGCTTCACCGTGGGGATGGTGTTCTTTTGGTGATACAAAGTTTTGTTTTTGCAGCAAACATACCTTTTGGAATTGTGGCCAGAAAGTTCAACCTTGGTCTCATCAGACCATAACACATTTTCCCACATGGTTTTGGGAGACATGATGTATTGTTTTGCAAATTTTAGCCAGGCCTGGATGTTTTTCTGTGTCCGAAAAGGCTTCCGTCTTGCAACCCTACCCCATAGTCCAGACATATGGAGAATACAGAAGATTGTTGTCACATGTAGTACACAACCAGCACTTGCCAGAAATTCCTGCAGCTCTTTCAGCGTTGCTGTATGTCTCTGACAGCCTCCCTGACCAGTTTTCGTCTTTGTCTTTTCATCAGTTTTGGAGAGACATCTGATTCTTTGCAACATCACTGTTGTCCCGTATATTTTCTCCACTTTTTGATGACTGTCTTCACTGTGTTCCATAGTATATACAATGCTGTGGACATTTTTTTGTACCCTTCTCCCGACTGATACCTTTTAACAATGAGACCCCTTTGATGGTTTGTAAGCTCTCTGTGAACCATGGCTTTTGCTGTAGCAGGCAACTGAGTAAATGCTGCCAGGAAAATCCTACTAAAACAGCTGAACTTTATTTGGGGTTAATCAGAGTCTCTTTAATTGATGGCAGGTATGTACCCAAGAAGACTGAATGGTGCAATTAAATCAAAAGGTGCTTCATCAAAGTATTAGTTTAAGGGTGTGGACACTTATGCAACCAGCTTATTGTACGGTTTTATATTTTTTCCCCTAACAGATTTGTTTGTTTTTCAATTGAATTGTACAGGTTATAGGTTACAGTAAAGGTGGGAAAAGTTTTGAAATGATTTATTGTGGCCTCATTTTTTATATTGCAAAAACCTGGCATTTTAATAGGAGTGTGTACACTTTTTATATCCACTGTAGCTGCATGGACTCAGCAATACCTGACAGAAGCAAATTATCTTCTCAAAGAAGAGTAAACCTGCCTGGTGGACAGCAGCAATAAACAAACTCTATAATAAAAGGAAAAAAGTTGCCATCCAGTACCAAGAAGGAGCAGGTGCCAAGCTGGAAACATTCTCTCCTTTGTTGAACAAGTAAATAAGATCATTGGTGAAATCCTCAAAGGCTAACATTGAGTCCAAATTGGCCACATCCACTAAGGACAATTGCAAAGCCTTCCTCACATATAAGGTAGCACCCAAATCTGCTTTGAACTGGTGGTCAAGAACGCCACATACACAAACGCCATAGATATAGCCACCCTGCTGCCAAACAGGTTCATTGAAAACATTACCCTCGTCTCCCCCATCAGTAAACCAGGACAGCCCCAGCACCTGCCCCTCCCCTCATCACCAGGAAGCAGGTCTTTAAAGCCCTCTCAAAGGCAAAAAATACAGCCTCCATGAAACCCGACAACATCCCTGGCTATATCCTACATGAACTCAGGCATGAGCTCTCAGCACCATTAGGCACCCTATTCAACCAAAGCCTGAACACCGGTCAAATGGAGGACAGCTACTGTCATCCCTCTATACAAAGGTGAAGCGTCCACTGACCCAGGCAGTTATAGGTCCATCAGCCTAACTGGCCTGGTCTGCAAGGCCATGGAATGCATTATCATGGACCTTATAAATAAAGACATTGGCAACCCCCAAATACTTGACCCCACACAGTTTGGTTTTGTCAAAGGGAGATATTGCTTGTTAAACTTGGTCAAATTCTTCAAAAAAGCCACGGACGAGGGGAAGACTATGGACACCACCTACCTTGAACTAGCCAAAGCCTTCAACACTATTCCCCACTCAGGCATAATAGATGAACTCTTCCAGCTAGGCATCAACTCATGTGTTACCAGATGGGTAGCTAAATGGCTCACTGATAGAACCCACTCAGTCAAAATAGGGAAGTCACCTCTAGTAGTAGACCCGTAATGAGCAGCATACCCCAAGGATCGGTCTTTGGGCCTCTACTGTTTGGGATATACTTTTCTGAGGTGCAAGCCAAAACCAGTGGTCTGTGGCTGACCATGTTTGCAGATGACTACAAGCTGGGTACTGTCTTAAATTCCCCTAGTGATGTGAACATCCTCCAAGAGGGCCTTAACCAAACTAATGACTGGTGCCAGAAGCATGGTCTCAAACTGAATGTCAAGAAATGCATCATTATCTCCTTCTGGGGAAAAGTCCCCACAAATTATCACATTAATAACAACATACTAAGAACACAGTCAGTCATGAGGGACTTGGACATCCATGTTGATAGCACCCTGACTTTTGACCCCCACATTGTTTCTGTTCTATGGAAGGCTTTCTACATGGCCCACCTCATAAGTAAGGGTATTTCATTTAAGAACAAGGAGGTCATAACATCCCTCTATTTCTCTCTTATCAGACCCATTATTGAGTACAATGCCCCCTTCACCATGTACCTTGCCAAGCACAATGCAGCAGCTGGAGAGACGATAGAGGTTCCTGACTGGGAAAATCCAGGGTCTAAAACACCTATTTTATACAAATAGGCTAAAAGCCCTGTCCCTCTACTCAGTCTCGTACGGACTGCTCAGAGGTGACCCGTGTCTGGCATGCAAGACCATCTCGGACCCAGCCTTGATGGAGTTGCTGCATATCTGTAAGTCAAACTCCACTCACGCAACCCCACATGCAAGGCCTTAACCTGGTCTGTTGCATTAATAGAACTTGTTGACGGGATAGATTTTTATCCCAAAGACTCCCCCATCTGTGGAACAGACTCCCTCTCTATGTCAAGCAGAGTACCTCATTGGCTCCCTTTAAGAGGAACCTGGATGACTGGATGGGAAGCAGAAAATCCACCCCTGGGATCTCACCTGTCTCTCTGCTGGGCTAGGGAAACAGGTGCTGACTTTGTGGGAACATGGGTGAAATTCTTGATTAGGCTTATAAGGGCCTCCGGTCCATGAGCCTAGTATTGTCCTATGAACCTAAGAGTGAAAAAAGGTGGCCAAACTCTAACCTTCCGGTTTGATTGACAGCCAACTTCCATACTAATTACATCAGCCTTTTACATCATCTAATCCCACCCTGGGCCCCATGGCACCATCCCCCTCTCTCAGGAGATTAGTTAACTGTCCTTCCACCTGATCCCTCCCAGTTTCCAGCCTTTTATCTAGTCAGGCACAAAGCTATCTAGCCTTCTTTTGCAATAACTTTACAACCTGGAACCTGAAGAGAGGAAAAATCTGAGCAGAGGAGCCCTGACTTCACTACCTGGAACATGGAGAGTGGAAGAATCTGAACAGAAGAGCCCTCAGTTACCCCTAGACTCAGAAAGAAACTTGACAGTGAAGACCCCAGACTGGAGTACCATAAAACCTTGCACTGGGACCAGAAGCATTCCACCACTCACTGCAGCTACTCCCCAGCAACCAGGTATAGAACTGTAGCCACTGGGCCTGCATTTAACAACATTTCTGTAATCTGCAGTGCAGTGAATATTGTTCCAGGGCACCACTCCACACTGCTATATTCTTTACACCATAGGCACACTCTGCTTATGCTCAAAGAAGATCTGAGATTCTTATGTTTATTAAAAAATGTTGTATACTCTGCAGTTCACCACTTAGTGGATTTTTATTCCATGGGCATAAAAAGCCGACGCAAAACATTCTGAGGTCTCAAACATTACTTACATTTTTCCTGCTACCTGTGCACATCCATGAGCTCTGTAAATACGATCACTGTGCCTTGTTTCTGCTGTATGCTATTTCTCTGGATGCATGTACTGTTCAAAATGGGAATCACCCAGTGCAGCTTTAAGTGACTACCTCCCCTGCTTATAAAAAGGTCTGTCTTTATCAAGAGGAGGAAGAGCGGGGGCTGGTCACATTAGGCATATACATGAGCCTCTTATAAGCAGGCACTGTAAACGTTTTGTTACACAAGAGAATATTAGCCTTTCATATTATATGTCAGGAGATAATGAGCCTGTAAAAGTGGGCACAGCCCCTCATATTACATGCGTTACAAAACAAAGTGTGGTGATGGTCTCTTAAAAGCATGCATCTTCAATGTTTAAAGTGTAAATCACTCTGTTAGATGGACCTGATGAAGCTCAGGTGAACGTGTTTTCTTAAATGTAGTTCTATAGGTGTAGCTCATATCGTATTGTCATGTTTTGTTTGTTAGAAGTTAAAAACAAAAATACAACTAAGACTTTTTAATTAGGAATGAGTTTTCACAGGCTTCTAAGCTGGTAAACCCTCATGAGTATTTCAGGAATATTCTAACAAGGGAGTAACCTCTAAGCTTTGGGTTTGGCTCCTTGTTTTTCCATCTCCCAGATTTTCCTCCATTCAGCTCCCATGGACACTCCCAGCTTTGTCTGTAACTGCCTGTAAATAACTGACCTGTTGAATGTAATGTATTAGAACAAGAACACTTGTCTATCTACCTACTTAACTGAATAAACTACTGGAAACTTCAACAAGGTGTCTTTATTCCTCCCACGGGAAGAGTATCAGAGAGTCTCCTAGATCTGCAAGCTAAAGTGATTTTATCTAGACTTATCGTTTATACTCTGTTTCTTTGTTAGGAGCCTCTGAGGTCTTTCCTCTGTTTGGTTTATATATACGTTTACTGAATTCATAAAGCAAAGCATAAATGCAATATATACAGAAGGAAAACTGTACAGTATAAACCAAAGAATTTTCTATACAGCATGTAGAACTATAACAGTTGTTCGAGATGTCTGGTGAGTTGCATCTCAGATGGGCATTGTCCATTATAGCTGGTCTGAACATTGCTGACTACAAGAAGACAATAACATCATTACATCTGGATGACATCCCAGATGGGCATTGTCCTTTATAGCTGGTCTGAACAGTGCCAACTACAAGAAGACAGTAACATCTTTAGAACTGGATGACATCCCAGAAGACATTGTCCTTTATAGCTGGTCGGAACAGTGCCGACTACAAGAAGACAATAACACTGTTAGACCTGGATGACATCCCAGACGGGCATTGTCCTTTATTGCTGGTCGGAATAGTGTCAACTTCAAGAAGGTAGTAACATCTTTAGGCATGGATGATGCTCCCTTGTTGATCATCTGTGACATGTAAAAAGATATCCTGTCAGCTGTTGGATCGAAGGAGAGGGAATTATTGCCCAGGGTTCCCAGGTCTCTAATCACATTTTTATTTTGAAGTGGGGTATTGTCAATGCTAAATGCTGGGGGGGATAATAATTTGTCTGCCAAATGTGACAAAGTTGCATTTTTAACATTTAAGTTGTCTTTTTTCAATATGCCAGGCATTTATATGAGTAAACTCTTGTTGGATGACTTCTGTGTCAGACAGGGATTTGACAGTGACTCCCAGTTTGCAGACATCTGCAGACTTTGTTAGCCTTAGGTCTTGGTTTTTAGTCCATCGCCCAGAGATGTGAGTACCAGATAAAAGCGGTCCCAGCAGTGAGCTCTGTGTGGCAGTACTGACCACCTTCATGTCCTCTGATACCGCTCCTAGGTCTTGGTTTTTAGTTCATCGTCCAGAGATGTAAGTACCAGATAAAAGCAGTCCTGTGGGGCAGTACTGACCACCTTCATGTCCTCCGATACTGATCCTACCACCAAACCATGCGTGTTCTGTATTCTAGAAATACAGAAGTTATCTTGCATTGTCTATATTTTTTTGTCATTCTCGTTGGATGTACATATTTGGTCCGAGTGTAAAAGGAACTACTTTGTGGTGCCAAACAGAGTTTGCTGCCCCCTAGGTTCTTGATCTCGCTGTCCCATTACCTCATGTTACACTCGACATACATAGTGGAAAAAAAGGACCATCATCAGTGGGGGGCCGGATGCAGTTTCCTGCAAACACTGACTTGGAGGCTATGCCCCCAGACACTTGTGTTACCATGGCCATGCTTAATAACAAAACGTGTATGGAGTGTTTTTCAGGGAGAAAAGCTCCACAATAAAAGAAATAAAAACACATGCAAATAGGTGAACATTGACATTACATTACAATATACTGTAAATACACATTATCAAAGAGACAGTGTAAAGTTTGTTGAATTTAATGAACTGTATTGAAAATTCTACCACACAAGGTCATTTATTTTTGCTCCAGATAAAGGCGAGATGTAAGCTTTATGTCCTCTTTTTTTTTTTAAATTATCACTGCCACTACTACTATATTGGCACTTTAGTGTGTTCATAGGTTCATAGGTTGGTACTAGGCTATCGGCCCTAGGGCCTATACAAGCCTAGCCATAACAATTTCCCTGGCTATTTCTTCCCACACTGTTTACTTCCCTGGACCCCTGTCTAGCAGGGTGACTGATGTGATCCCTGGGGTGAATTTCCTTTCTCCCATCCAATCATCAAGGTTCCTTTTGAAGAGGACCAAAGAGGTGCTCTGCTTGACATGTATGGGAAGTCTATTCCAGAGTCTGGG
This sequence comes from Protopterus annectens, assembly GCF_019279795.1. Taxonomy (NCBI): domain Eukaryota; kingdom Metazoa; phylum Chordata; order Ceratodontiformes; family Protopteridae; genus Protopterus; species Protopterus annectens. The sequence goes on along the minus strand of NC_056747.1, from coordinate 1,370,718,884 downwards.
GCGTCTCTGGGTCAGGAACCTATCCCTTCAGCATGTTTTGTTCATTGTGATGACAAGGTTTAGATCCCTAGAGCATGTGGCTCTGAGAGATTGGGATTTCTTTAAGTGTAGCATGTCCAACAAATCTGGGTTTGACATGGCCTTGTATGTTAAGCAGAGATTGCCTCTGAGTAGACGATATGCCACAGAGTATAGCTGGAGTTTTTTAAGGCAGTCAACATAGGGCATCTGCTTTAGGCCTGTGATTCTTTTAGTGAGGTATTTCTGCGGCCTTTCCAGTTGTTGCAGATGTCTTGAGAGGTACATACCAAATGGGGCATTGTATTCTATAATGGGTCTAATGAGGGATGAGTACAGTGGGACAATGACCTCCTTTTTTCTGGATGAAAAGCCCTTAGTGATGAGGCGTGCCACATAGAAGGATGTCTTGACTGTTGTGGCAATGTGGTTATTGAAGGTGAGACCACTGTCCACCTGTGTCCCTAAGTCTGTTATCACACTTTCGGTGTTTAGGGTACTGCCACCTATATGGTAATTCATGGATACATGTTTTTTCCCAAAGGGGATAACAGTACATTTCTTGGCATTGAGCTTGAGCCCATGGCTCTGGCACCAAGCATCTGTTTCTGTAAGGCCCTTTTGTAGAGTATCCACATCATTTGGGGATTCAATAATGGCTCCCAGTTTGCAGTCATCTGCGAACTTTGTTAGCCAGAGTCCCTTAGTGTTGGCCTGTACTTCAGAGAAGTAGATGCCAAACAAGAGAGGTCCCAGTACTGAACCCTGAGGTACTCCACTTGTCACTTGTCTGGAGCTGGATTTGGAGTCAGTTACTTTTACAGTGTGGGTTCTGTCAGTAAGCCAGTTGGCAACCCATCGAGTGACATAGGGATTAATGCGCAGCTTAGTAAGTGTATCTATTATTCCAGAGTGGGGGATGGTGTTAAAGGCCTTGGCGAGGTCCAGATAGGCTGTGTGGACTGCCTTACCCTCGTCCATGGCTCTGGAGACTGATTCGAAGAAGTCAGTCAGGTTCAGGATACAAGATCGGCCCTTCACGAACCCAAACTGGGTGGGGTCCAGTGTTTGAAGGTTACCAATGTCTTTGTTTATAAGTTCCATGATAATACGTTCCATGGCCTTGCAGATCAGGCTCGTCAGACTGATGGGGCGGTAGTTCCCAGGATCCAAGGTGGATCCCCCCTTGTGGAGTGGGATAACTGTAACTGTGCACCAGTCAATGGGCATGAAGCCTGAGGTGAGGGTATGTTTAAACATGACACTTAGGTGAGGTGCCAGTTCATTTTGTAGTTCATGCAGTACACAGCCCGGGATGTCATCTGATCTCATGGATGCTGTATTCTTAGCTTTGGAGAGTGCGTTTTTTACCTGTGTGGCCATTATTACCGGAATTTGGCAATCTTCCAGTATTGAGATGGGCCATTTAGGGGGTAAGAGGGGGGGGTGAAGTTGGCACTGAATCGATCTGACAGGATATTGGCAATATCCTTGGGATCAGTATATTTAATACCATTCTGTTGTAGCTCAGAACAGATCTCAGCATTGCCATTTAGATTCTTGACATAGTTATAGAATGCCTTGTGGGTGTCTTTGGAATCTTTGGCAATTTTATTTTCATAACTATCTTTGGAGGATTTTATGAGGGATCTCTGCTTCTTACTGAGGCTGGTAAGGGAGTTTTTTGCATCCTGGGATTTTCGTCTTTTCTGCAACAGTTTCTTCTTTTTGTTGTAAAGTTTGTTTATGGCAGGGGACCACCAGATTGGCTTCCTTTTTTTGGAGGAGAGCATCTTGGTTCTATTTGGGATGGCACGATTCATGCATGAGTGGATGTGCTTGTATAGTGCCTTAGTGTAGGACTCAGCAGTCGAACTTTCAGTTCCCGTCTGCATGGGCGTCATGAAGTTTGTAACTTCTGACTTCAGTAGCATGAAGTTGGCTTTGGAGAAGTTTTTATGGAGGTTTCCTTCCTGGGGGGTGGGATGTGGATGTTAAGGGTGATTAGCTTATGGTCTGATCTGACCAACGAGGGGGTGACCATAGGTGTGGAGCATCGATTTCCCATGTTGGTAATGACCAGGTCTAGGATATTGGAGCCCCTGGTGGGACTATGGATTAGTTGATCCAGGGCATTGGAATTTATGAATTCCAAGAACCGTTGAGCAAAAGTGTTGGTACACGAGTAGTTTTCCCATTTAATGGCAGGGTAGTTAAAATCACCTAGTATTAGGCTGGTTTTTTTTGTATATTAATATTTTCCAGTATGTTTAGAAATGTGTAGTGAGAATCTTGGGGCATGGTGGGGGATCTGTAGCAAGCTACAATTTGGATTGCAGTCTTACCTAGTGTTAGTTGCACCTGGAGAATTTCAGACGCATTGTGTTGGGCAACTAGCCTGGTGGTGTGAATATCCGGGTTCATGTCAAACCAACGACATGTTCAAATAAAGTAAAGGATATGATATGATACTGTACCCATACTACTTCCCCCTTGCAGGACCCATGTTAGCACTGTACTTTCGTATACATGTACTGTCTATGTTTTCAACTGTCGATGGTTTCGTTTCGCTGTAGTGACTTTCGTTATTTGAACATGTCGTTGGTTTGACATGAACCCGAATATCCTTGGTGAATATGGACACTCCTCCACCTTTAGTGTTTCAATCCTGGTTTGGTGGCCGAAAAGTGTGGTAAGAGTTGTAGCCTGGTATTGCAGGGGTGCTCTCTGGAGCCTTGAACCAGTCTCAGTTACTGCACAGTGTACTAGACAGCTTCAAAATTCACATGTGATGAGGGGGATTCAGAAAATTGTGTGAAGGGATAAACCAAACAAACTAGGGCCAGTTGATAGGTCTGGTTCAGTCCTTTAAGAAAATTTTCTATAAAAGGAACCTTGTATACTTTACAGGAAGATATGGGGACCTAAAAGCCAAAGAATGTTGAAGTCTACTTCCTTAGGATTTCACAAGAGTAAAGCAACAGTGTGATTCTTTGAATCCCTATTGTCATGGTATTTTAGTTCTGTACTGATCATGTTTACACAACCTCTTCATTTCGTCGGGTGTGTTCCTAGGTTTTTTCCATTTATATGGCAGAACTGTACATTTTTTTACAGTTGCAAAGCATTAATACACATTATGGTTAGATAACATTCTAAAAGGGAATACAGAACAGAATTCTTACAAGAGTGCTTTCATAGGCAGTCCAGAGTAGTATTGGTGAGAGTAAACCTATGTTTGAAGAAATATTAAAACACAGCTATACAATTGTGTCCTTATCTTTCAAGGGATGAGCCATTATTCAATATTCTTTTTAGTTCATAAAAAGGAAAAAAATTGGAGGCCAATCTTACATTGTTCAGGCTTTAACATCCGAGCGGTCATTCTCCTGTATATTATCACCATTTTTCATTGAAGGTGTTCAGCAAAGACAGGGATTTTGTGAGAGAAGAACCCTGACAGAAAGGCATGACAACAGAGTTGCACTGAATCATGGGAGGTGATGACACATTACCACATACAGAAAATGGGAAAGGGGGGATTGATGATGTTTTATTGCCACATTTTAGTTGTCAAGCCCCACATAAGGAGTCAAAAACACTATCATCCCTCACTTGTCCAGTTTAACCTGGGTTTGCTGTCAAGCGTTTCACAGCTGCCATGGGAGTTCTCAGGTTGTGGGTCATTTCGGTCTTCCTTGCCTTGATTGTCTAATCCTTGTTTATTCAGAGCAGCTACTTTTTTAAGACTTAATGTTTCTGATTCCATTTGTGGAGTAAACTCTTACAATCAACATAAACAAAGTCAGTTTCATTTGCCAGTATCTATTAAGTAACATGATTGAAGTATGAATATTATCTTAATAAGAAAACCTAACCATGTTCATCAATATAACCATCAAAGGAAATAGCAACAGTGTATACAGATTGTGCAGTGTTTATATATACAGATTATACAGTGTAGTTTTTATATATAAAGATTATATAGTGTTTATATATGCAGATTATACAGTGTTTATATATGCAGATTATACAGTGTTTATATATGCAGATTATACAGTGTTTATATATGCAGGTCATGCATTGTTTGTATGTATATATATATATATATATATATATATATATATATATATATATATATATATATATATATATATATACAGATCATGCAGTGTTTATATATACAGATCATGCAGTGTTTATATATGCAGGTCATGCAGTGTTTATATATACAGATTATACAGTGTTTATATATGCAGGTCATGCATTGTTTATATATACAGATCATGCAGTGTTTATATATACAGGTCATGCAGTCTTTATAGATGCAGATTATACAGTGTTTATATATGCAGATTATACAGTATTTATATATGCAGGTCATGCAGTGTTTATATATGCAGATCATGCAGTGTTTAAATATACAGATTATGCAGTGTTTATATATGCAGAGCATGCAGTGTTTAAATATGCAGTTTATGCAGTGTTTAAATATGCAGTTTATGCAGTGTTTATATATGCAGAGCATGCAGTGTTTAAATATGCAGTTTATGCAGTGTTTAAATATGCAGTTTATGCAGTGTTTATATATGCAGTTTATGCAGTGTTTTATATATGCAGATTATGCTGTGTTTATATATGCAGATTTTGCAGTGTTTATATAGACAGGTCATGCAGTGTTTATATAGACAGGTCATGCAGTGTTTATATATGCAGATTATGCAGTGTTTATATATACAGATTTTGCAGTGTTTATATAGACAGGTCATGCAGTGTTTATATAGACAGGTCATGCAGTGTTTATATATGCAGATTATGCAGTGTTTATATATGCAGATTATGCATGGTTTATATATATAGATCATGCAATGTCTATATATACAGATCATGCAGTGTCTATATATGCAGTTTATGCATTGTGTTCATATATGCAGGTTATGCATTGTGTTTTTATATATCTCGTTTATGGCCCCTCACAACATCAGTGCATTTCTTAGTCTTCTGTCTAGGACTTAGTCTTTGGTCTGAATTACTAAGAAACACAAAGACACAACCAGTTTTAGGGGTACCACTGTATCAGGTAGGGCAGTCATTGCACAGGGTTTATTACCTCTTGTCCTGCCCATGTCTCAGGCAACAGCTGTTGTGTCAGGAACTCCTAATTAATCTGTCATGCACCCCTTTGTTCTCTGTCAATGTCCCCTAAATGGTGTGTACCAACCCTTTACAAGTAATATGAATTGTCAAGACACAGTAGTTTATCTGAGAACATAGGTTCATTGGTAAGTACTAGGCTATCTGCCCATGGGCATTTATAAGCCTAGTCACAGAGTGATGGCTTTCGCCTCCCCATTAGATTAGTAACCTGGGCCTCTGTCAACAGGGCTCCTGAAGTGATCCCAGGGTAGAACTTATGATTACCCATCCACTCATCAAGATTTCTCTTGAAAAGGGTCAGAGAGGAGCTCTGTCGAATATGGATTGTTATTCTATTCCAGAGTGAGGGGAGTCGCTGGGACAGGAATCTATCTATACATTGTACCTTTTATTCCTTTTGGCATGTTGTTAGGGGTGGTTGAGTCGCACGTGAACATCTGAGAGGTGTCAGTGGATCTGATGTCCATTAGACTGGAACATTCTTGGTGTCCTGTGTTTTGCAACCGTGGCACATCTCATTCCACACTTCCTGCTGTGTCATTAGAAGGAAGCTTACATTGGTGTTGGTTCTGAAAATGCTGTACAGCCATGTTTTATGGATTTCTGTTTTAAGTCAGTCAGCTGATGACCACTACGCTACACCTGCTGCCAGGTAATGCTTTCCATGCTTTAAGCTCCAGCAATCACAGTCCTTTTGGATTTAGTCTCTCACTCATCTTGTATTCTCTACGATGCTGTAGCACAGTTGCCTGTCTCGCTGACCATCATTTGCATATGTTTTGAGTTTACTCTGCATAATATGTTGTATGTCACATGGAATCCTGGTTCTGAATCACACCTACACATAACTGCATGCTACATCAGTGCCTGCATCCTGTCCTTGGTGTACTTTGAATATGTCT